>NW_024100573.1:0-31671 GCF_016545835.1 Crotalus tigris | reverse complement strand
ACCCGGAATCCAATTCTGATATCGGTTTTTACATTTGGGTCAAAAAAAAATTTGACATAGGGAGCACAAAAATCCCTGACCCCGGCATCAGGAATTTCCTTCCCCGGACACCAAAACAGCTGAATTTTTAAAAACTACATAAAACACCATTTTTAAGCATGAAATTTAACCCGGAATCCAATTCTGATGTCCGTTTTTACATTTGGGTCAATAAAAAATTTTCACCTCTGGAGCACAAAAATCCCTGACCCCGGCATCATTAATTTCCTTCCCAAGACACCAAAACAGCTCAATTTTTAAAAACTACATAAAGCACCATTTTTAGAAATGAAATTTAACCCGGAATCCAATTCTGATATCCGTTGTTACATATGGTTTAAGAAAAAATTTTCACCTCTGGAGCACAAAATTTCCTGACCCCGGCATCATGAATTTCCTTCCCTGGACACCAAAACAGCTTAATTTTTAAAAACTACATAAAGCAGCATTTTAAAGCATGAAATTTAACCCGGAATCCAATTCTGATGTCCGTTTTTACATTTGGGTCAATAAAAAATTTTCACCTCTGGAGCACAAAAATCCCTGACCCCGGCATCACTAATTTCCTTCCCTAGACACCAAAACAGCTCAATTTTTAAAAACTACATAAAGCACCATTTTTACAAATGAAATTTAACCCGGAATCCAATTCTGATATCCGTTTTTACATATGGTTCAAGAAAAAATTTTCACCTCTGGAGCACAAAATTTCCTGACCCCGGCATCATGAATTTCCTTCCCCGGACACCAAAACAGCTTAATTTTTAAAAACTACATAAAGCACGATTTTTAAACATGAATCTTAACCCCGAATCCAATTCTGATGTCCGTTTTTACATTTGGGTCAAAAAAAATTTTGACATAGGGAGCACAAAAATCCCTGACCCCGGCATCAGGAATTTCCTTCCCTAGACACCAAAACAGCTCAATTTTTAAAAACTACATAAAGCACCATTTTTACCAATGAAATTTAACCCGGAATCCAATTCTGATGTCCATTTTTCCATTTGGGTAAATAAAAAATTTTCACCTCTGGTGCACAAAAATCCCTGACCCCGGCGGCATCAGGAATTTCCTTCCCCGGACACCAAAACAGCTGAATTTTTAAAAACTACATAAAACACCATTTTTAAGCATGAACTTTAACCCGAAATCCAATTTTGATGTCCGTTTTAACATTTGAGTCAAAAAAAATTTTTCACCTCTGGAGCACAAAAATCCCTGACCCCGGCATCAGGAATTTCCTTCCCCGGACACAAAAACAGCTGAATTTTAAAAAACTACATCAAGCACCATTTTTAAGCATGAAATTTAACCCGGAATCCAATTCTGATGTCCGTTTTTACATTTGGGTCAATAAAAAATTTTCACCTCTGGAGCACAAAAATCCCTGACCCCGGCATCATTAATTTCCTTCCCAAGACACCAAAACAGCTCAATTTTTAAAAACTACATAAAGCACCATTTTTAGAAATGAAATTTAACCCGGAATCCAATTCTGATATCGGTTTTTACATTTGGGTCAAAAAAAAATTTTGACATAGGGAGCACAAAAATCCCTGACCCCGGCATCAGGAATTTCCTTCCCCGGACACCAAAACAGCTGAATTTTTAAAAACTACATAAAACACCATTTTTAAGCATGAAATTTAACCCGGAATCCAATTCTGATGTCCGTTTTTACATTTGGGTCAATAAAAAATTTTCACCTCTGGAGCACAAAAATCCCTGACCCCGGCATCATTAATTTCCTTCCCAAGACACCAAAACAGCTCAATTTTTAAAAACTACATAAAGCACCATTTTTAGAAATGAAATTTAACCCGGAATCCAATTCTGATATCCATTTTTACATATGGTTTAAGAAAAAATTTTCACCTCTGGAGCACAAAATTTCCTGACCCCGGCATCATGAATTTCCTTCCCTGGACACCAAAACAGCTTAATTTTTAAAAACTACATAAAGCAGCATTTTTAAGCATGAAATTTAACCCCGAATCCAATTCTGATGTCCGTTTTTACATTTGAGTCAAGAAAAAATTTTCAGCTCCAGAGCACAAAAATCCCTGACCCCGACATCAAGAATTTACTTCCCAGGACACCAAAATGGCTCCATTTTGAAAAACCACATGGAGCACAATTTTTAAGCATGAAATTTAACCCCGAATCCAATTCTGATGTCCGTTTTTACATTTGGATCAAAAAAAAATTTCACCTCTGGAGCACAAAAATCCCTGACCCCGGCATCAGGAACTTCCTTCCCCTGACACTAAAACGGCTTAATTTTTAAAAACTACATAAAGCACGATTTTTAAACATGAATCTTAACCCCGAATCCAATTCTGATGTCCGTTTTTACATTTGGGTCAAAAAAAATTTTGACATAGGGAGCACAAAAATCCCTGACCCCGGCATCAGGAATTTCCTTCCCTAGACACCAAAACAGCTCAATTTTTAAAAACTACATAAAGCACCATTTTTACAAATGAAATTTAACCCGGAATCCAATTCTGATGTCCATTTTTCCATTTGGGTAAATAAAAAATTTTCACCTCTGGTGCACAAAAATCCCTGACCCCGGCGGTATCAGGAATTTCCTTCCCCGGACACCAAAACAGCTGAATTTTTAAAAACTACATAAAACACCATTTTTAAGCATGAACTTTAACCCGAAATCCAATTTTGATGTCCGTTTTAACATTTGAGTCAAAAAAAATTTTTCACCTCTGGAGCACAAAAATCCCTGACCCCGGCATCAGGAATTTCCTTCCCCGGACACAAAAACAGCTGAATTTTAAAAAACTACATCAAGCACCATTTTTAAGCATGAAATTTAACCCGGAATCCAATTCTGATGTCCATTTTTACATTTGGGTCAATAAAAAATTTTCACCTCTGGAGCACAAAAATCCCTGACCCCGGCATCATTAATTTCCTTCCCAAGACACCAAAACAGCTCAATTTTTAAAAACTACATAAAGCACCATTTTTAGAAATGAAATTTAACCCGGAATCCAATTCTGATATCCGTTTTTACATTTGGGTCAAAAAAAAATTTGACATAGGGAGCACAAAAATCCCTGACCCCGGCATCAGGAATTTCCTTCCCCGGACACCAAAACAGCTGAATTTTTAAAAACTACATAAAACACCATTTTTAAGCATGAAATTTAACCCGGAATCCAATTCTGATGTCCGTTTTAACATTTGAGTCAAAAAAAAATTTTCACCTCTGGAGCACAAAAATCCCTGAGCCCGGCATCAGGAATTTCCTTCCCCGGACACAAAAACAGCTGAATTTTTAAAAACTACATAAAGCACCATTTTAAAGCATGAAATTTAACCCGGAATCCAATTCTGATGCCCGTTTTTACATTTGGGTCAATAAAAAATTTTCACCTCTGGAGCACAAAAATCCCTGACCCCGGCATCACTAATTTCCTTCCCTAGACACCAAAACAGCTCAATTTTTCAAAACTACATAAAGCACCATTTTTACAAATGAAATTTAACCCGGAATCCAATTCTGATATCCGTTTTTACATATGGTTTAAGAAAAAATTTTCACCTCTGGAGCACAAAATTTCCTGACCCCGGCATCATGAATTTCCTTCCCAGGACACCAAAATGGCTCCATTTTGAAAAACCACATGGAGCACAATTTTTAAGCATGAAATTTAACCCCGAATCCAATTCTGATGTCCGTTTTTACATTTGGATCAAAAAAAAATTTCACCTCTGGAGCACAAAAATCCCTGACCCCGGCATCAGGAACTTCCTTCCCCTGACACTAAAACGGCTTAATTTTTAAAAACTACATAAAGCACGATTTTTAAACATGAATCTTAACCCCGAATCCAATTCTGATGTCCGTTTTTACATTTGGGTCAAAAAAAATTTTGACATAGGGAGCACAAAAATCCCTGACCCCGGCATCAGGAATTTCCTTCCCTAGACACCAAAACAGCTCAATTTTTAAAAACTACATAAAGCACCATTTTTACAAATGAAATTTAACCCGGAATCCAATTCTGATGTCCATTTTTCCATTTGGGTAAATAAAAAATTTTCACCTCTGCTGCACAAAAATCCCTGACCCCGGCATCAGGAATTTCCTTCCCCGGACACAAAAACAGCTGAATTTTTAAAAACTACATAAAACACCATTTTTAAGCATGAACTTTAACCCGAAATCCAATTTTGATGTCCGTTTTAACATTTGAGTCAAAAAAAATTTTTCACCTCTGGAGCACAAAAATCCCTGACCCCGGCATCAGGAATTTCCTTCCCCGGACACAAAAACAGCTGAATTTTAAAAAACTACATCAAGCACCATTTTTAAGCATGAAATTTAACCCGGAATCCAATTCTGATGTCCATTTTTACATTTGGGTCAATAAAAAATTTTCACCTCTGGAGCACAAAAATCCCTGACCCCGGCATCATTAATTTCCTTCCCAAGACACCAAAACAGCTCAATTTTTAAAAACTACATAAAGCACCATTTTTAGAAATGAAATTTAACCCGGAATCCAATTCTGATATCGGTTTTTACATTTGGGTCAAAAAAAAATTTGACATAGGGAGCACAAAAATCCCTGACCCCGGCATCAGGAATTTCCTTCCCCGGACACCAAAACAGCTGAATTTTTAAAAACTACATAAAACACCATTTTTAAGCATGAAATTTAACCCGGAATCCAATTCTGATGTCCGTTTTAACATTTGAGTCAAAAAAAAATTTTCACCTCTGGAGCACAAAAATCCCTGAGCCCGGCATCAGGAATTTCCTTCCCCGGACACAAAAACAGCTGAATTTTTAAAAACTACATAAAGCACCATTTTAAAGCATGAAATTTAACCCGGAATCCAATTCTGATGCCCGTTTTTACATTTGGGTCAATAAAAAATTTTCACCTCTGGAGCACAAAAATCCCTGACCCCGGCATCACTAATTTCCTTCCCTAGACACCAAAACAGCTCAATTTTTAAAAACTACATAAAGCACCATTTTTACAAATGAAATTTAACCCGGAATCCAATTCTGATATCCGTTTTTACATATGGTTCAAGAAAAAATTTTCACCTCTGAAGCACAAAATTTCCTGACCCCGGCATCATGAATTTCCTTCCCCGGACACCAAAACAGCTTAATTTTTAAAAACTACATAAAGCACCATTTTTAAGCATGAAATTTAACCCCGAATCCAATTCTGATGTCCGTTTTTACATTTGAGTCAAGAAAAAATTTTCAGCTCCAGAGCACAAAAATCCCTGACCCCGACATCAAGAATTTACTTCCCAGGACACCAAAATGGCTCCATTTTGAAAAACCACATGGAGCACAATTTTTAAGCATGAAATTTAACCCCGAATTCAATTCTGATGTCCGTTTTAACATTTAGATCAAACAAAAAATTTCACCTCCAGAGCTCAAAAATCCCTGACCCCAGCATCAAGAATTTCTTTCCCAGAAAACCAAAACGACTCCATATTTAAAAACTACATAAAGCACCATTTTTAAGCATGAATCTTAACCCCGAATCCAATTCTGATGTCCGTTTTTACATTTGGGTCAAAAAAATTTTTGACATAGGGAGCACAAAAATCCCTGACCCCGGGATCAGGAATCTCCTTCCCCGGACACCAAAATGGCACAATTTTTAAAAACTACATAAAGCACCGTTATTAAGCATGAAATTTAACCCCGAGTCCAATTCTGATGTCCGTTTTTACATTTGGATCAAAAAAAAATTTCACCTCTGGAGCACAAAAATCCCTGACCCCGGCATCAGGAACTTCCTTCCCCTGACACTAAAACGGCTTAATTTTTAAAAACTACATAAAGCACGATTTTTAAAAATGAAATTTAATCCCGAATCCAATACTCATGTCCGTTTTTACATTTGCATTAAAAAAAATTTCACCTCCGGAGGAAAAAAATCCCTGACCCCGGAATCAGGAATTTCCTTCCCTAGACACCAAAACAGCTCAATTTTTAAAAACTACATTAAGCACCATTTTTAAGCATGAAATTTAACCCGGAATCCAATTCTGATGTCCGTTTTTACATTTGAGTCAATAAAAAATTTTCACCTCTGGAGCACAAAAATCCCTGACCCCGGCATCAGGAACTTCCTTCCCCGGACACTAAAACGGCTTAATTTTTAAAAACTACATAAAGCACGATTTTTAAACATGAAATTTAACCCTGAATCCAAATCTGATGTCCATTTTTACATTTGGGTCAAAAAAAATTTTCACCTACGAAGCACAAAAATCCCTGACCCCGGCATCTAGAATTTCTTTCCCAGAGCACCAAAACGGCTCCATATATAAAAACTGCATAAAGCACCATTTTTAAGCACGAGATTTAACTTCGAATTTAATTCTGATGTTCATTTTTATATTTGGGTCAATAAAAAATTTTCACCTCTGGAGCACAAAAATCCCTGACCCCAGCATCAGGAATTTTCTTCCCCAGAAACCAAAACAGCTCAATTTTTAAAAACTACATAAAGCAACATTTTTAAGCATGAAATTTAACTTCGAATCCAATTCTGATGTCCGTTTTTCCATTTGGGTAAATAAAAAATTTTCACCTCTGGAGCACAAAAATCCCTGACCCCGGGATCAGGAATTTCCTTACCTAGACACAAAAAGAGCTCAATTTTTAAAAACTACATAAAGCACCATTTTTAAGCATAAATCTTAACCCCGAATCCGATTCTGATGTCCGTTTTTACATTTGGGTCAAAAAAAATTTTGACATAGGGAGCACAAAAATCCCTGACCCCGGCATCAGGAATTTCCTTCCCTAGACACCAAAACAGCTCAATTTTTAAAAATTACATAAACCACCATTTTTAAGCATGAAATTTAACTTCGAATCCAATTCTGATGTCCGTTTTTCCATTTGGGTAAATAAAAAATTTTCACCTCTGGAGCACAAAAATCCCTGACCCCGGGATCAGGAATTTCCTTCCCCGGACACCAAAACAGCTGAATTTTTAAAAACTACATAAAACACCATTTTTAAGCATGAAATTTAACCCGGAATCCAATTCTGATGTCCGTTTTAACATTTGAGTCAAAAAAAAATTTTCACCTCTGGAGCACAAAAATCCCTGAGCCCGGCATCAGGACTTTCCTTCCCCGGACACAAAAACAGCTGAATTTTTAAAAACTACATAAAGCACCATTTTAAAGCATGAAATTTAACCCGGAATCCAATTCTGATGCCCGTTTTTACATTTGGGTCAATAAAAAATTTTCACCTCTGGAGCACAAAAATCCCTGACCCCGGCATCACTAATTTCCTTCCCTAGACACCAAAACAGCTCAATTTTTAAAAACTACATAAAGCACCATTTTAAAGCATGAAATTTAACCCGGAATCCAATTCTGATGTCCGTTTTTACATTTGGGTCAATAAAAAATTTTCACCTCTGGAGCACAAAAATCCCTGACCCCGGCATCACTAATTTCCTTCCCTAGACACCAAAACAGCTCAATTTTTAAAAACTACATAAAGCACCATTTTTAAAAATGAAATTTAACCCGGAATCCAATTCTGATATCCGTTTTTACATATGGTTCAAGAAAAAATTTTCACCTCTGGAGCACAAAATTTCCTGACCCCGGCATCATGAATTTCCTTCCCCGGACACCAAAACAGCTTAATTTTTAAAAACTACATAAAGCACCATTTTTAAGCATGAAATTTAACCCCGAATCCAATTCTGATGTCTGTTGTTACATTTGAGTCAAGAAAAAATTTTCAGCTCCAGAGCACAAAAATCCCTGACCCCGACATCAAGAATTTACTTCCCAGGACACCAAAATGGCTCCACTTTGAAAAACCGCATGGAGCACAATTTTTAAGCATGAAATTTAACTTAGAATCCAATTCTGATGTCCGTTTTTACATTTGGGTCAAAAAAATTTTTCACCTCCAGAGCTCAAAAATCCCTGACCCCAGCATCAAGAATTTCTTTACCAGAGCACCAAAATGGCTCCATATTTAAAAACAACATAAAGCAACATTTTTAAGCATGAAATTTAACCCCACATCTAATTCTGATGTCCGTTTTTCCATTTGGGTAAATAAAAAATTTTCACCTCTGGAGCACAAAAATCCATGACCCCGGCATCAGGAATTTCCTTCCCTAGACACCAAAACAGCTCAATTTTTAAAAACTACATAAAGCACCATTTTTAGAAATGAAATTTAACCCGGAATCCAATTCTGATATCCGTTTTTACATATGGTTCAAGAAAAAATTTTCACCTCTGGAGCACAAAATTTCCTGACCCCGACATCAAGAATTTACTTCCCAGGACACCAAAATGGCTCCATTTTGAAAAACCACATGGAGCACAATTTTTAAGCATGAAATTTAACCCCGAATCCAATTCTGATGTCCGTTTTTACATTTGGGTCAAAAAAAATTTTCACCTCCAGAGCTCAAAAATCCCTGACCCCAGCATCAAGAATTTCTTTCCCAGAAAACCAAAACGACTCCATATTTAAAAACTACATACAGCACCATTTTTAAGCATGAATCTTAACCCCGAATCCAATTCTGATGTCCGTTTTTACATTTGGATCAAAAAAAAATTTTCACCTCCAGAGCTCAAAAATCCCTGACCCTAGCATCAAGAATTTCTTTACCAGAAAACCAAAACGGCTCCATATTTAAAAACTACATAAAGCACCATTTTTAAGCATGAAATTTAACCCGGAATCCAATTCTGATGTCCGTTTTTACATTTGAGTCAATAAAAAATTTTCACCTCTGGAGCTCAAAAATCCCTGACCCCAGCATCAGGAATTTCCTTCCCCGGACACCAAAATGGCTCAATTTTTAAAAACTACATAAAGCACCATTTTTAAGCATGAAATTTAACCCCGAATCCAATTCTGATGTCCGTTTTTACATTTGAGTCAAGAAAAAATTTTCAGCTCCAGGGCACAAAAATCCCTGACCCCGGCATCAGGAATTTCCTTCCCCGGACACCAAAATGGCTCAATTTTTAAAAACTACATAAAGCACCGTTATTAAGCATGAAATTTAACCCCGAATCCAATTCTGATGTCCGTTTTTGCATTTGGATCAAAAAAAAAAAATTCACCTCTGGAGCACAAAAATCCCTGACCCTGGCATCAGGAACCTCCTTCCCCGGACACTAAAACGGTTTAATTATTAAAAACTACATAAATCACGATTTTTAAACATGAAATTTAACCCTGAATCCAATTCTGATGTCCATTTTTACATTTGGGTCAAAAAAAATTTTGACCAAGGGAGCAAAAAAATCCCTGACCCCGGCATCAGGAATTTCTTTCCCAGAAATCCAAAACGGCTCCATATTTAAAAATTACATAACACACCATTTTTAAGCATGAAACTTAACCCCGAATAAAATTCTGATGTCCATTTTTACATTTGTATCAAAAAAGAAATTTTCACCTTTGGAGCACAAAAATCCCTGACCTCGGCATCAGCAATTTCCTTCCCCGGACACCAAAACGGCTCCATTTTTAAAAACTACATAAAGCACCATTTTTAAAAATGAAATTTAACCCCGAATCCAATTCTGATGTCCGTTTTTACATTTGCGTCAAAAAAAAAATTTCACCTTCGGAGCAGAAAAATCCCTGACCTCGGCATCAGGAATTTCCTTTCCCGGACATTAAAACGGCTCAATTTTTAAAAATTACATAAAGCACCATTTTTAAGCATGAAACTTAACCCCGAATCCAATTCTGACGTCCTTTTTTACATTTGCATCAAAAAAAATTTTTCACCTTTGGAGCACAAAAATCCCTGACCCCGGCATCATCAATATCTTTCCCCGGACACCAAAATGGCTCCATTTTTAAAAACTACATAAAGCACCATTTTTAAACATGAAAATTAACCCCGAATCCAATTCTGGTGTCGTTTTTACATTTGGGTCAAAAAAAAATTTCACCTCCGGAGCACAAAAATCCCTGACCACGGCATCAAGAATTTCCTTCCCAGGACACCAAAACGGCTCCATTTTTAAAAACCACATGGAGCACAATTTTTAAGCATGAAATTTAACCCCGAATCCAATTCTGATGTCCGTTTTTACATTTGCATCAAAAAAAATTTTCACCTCTGGAGCACAAAAATTCCTGTCCCCGGTATCCGGAATTTCCTTCCCTGGACACCAAAATTTCTCAATTTTTAAAAACTACATAAAGCATCATTTTTAAGCATGAAATTTAAACCCGAATCCAATTCTGATGTCCATTTTTATATTTGTGTCAAAAAAAAATTCACCTCCATAGCAGAAAAATCCCTGACCCCCGGCATCAGCAATTTCCTTCCCCAGACACCAAAACGGCTCCATTTTTAAAAATAACATAAAGCACCATTTTTAAGCATGAAATTTAACCCAGAATCCGATTCTGATGTCCATTTTTACATTTCGGTCAAAAAAATTTTCACCTCAGGAGCACAAAAATCCCTTACTCCGGCATCTAGAATTTCCTTCACTGCACACTAAAATGGCTCAATTTTTAAAAACTACATAAAGCACCGTTATTAAGCATGAAATTTAACCCCGAATCCAATTCTGATGTCCGTTTTTACATTTGGAACAAAAAAAAATTTCACGTCCAGAGCACAAAAATCCCTGACCTTGGCAACAGCAATTTCCTTCCCCGGACACCAAAACGGCTCAATTGTTAAAAACTACATAAAGCATCATTTTTAAGCATGAAATTTAACCCCGAGTCCAATTCTGATGTCCGTTTTTACATTTGGATCAAAAAAAATTTTCACCTCAGGAGCACAAAAATCCCTTACTTTGGCATCTAGAATTTCCTTCACTGCACACTAAAATGGCTCAATTTTTAAAAACTACATAAAGCACCGTTATTAAGCATGAAATTTAACCCCGAATCCAATTCTGATGTCCGTTTTTACATTTGGGTCAAAAAAAATTTTCACCTCCAGAGCTCAAAAATCCCTGACCCCAGCATCAAGAATTTCTTTCCCAGAAAACCAAAACGACTCCATATTTAAAAACTACATAAAGCACCATTTTTAAGCATGAATCTTAACCCCGAATCCAATTCTGATGTCCGTTTTTACATTTGGATCAAAAAAAAATTTTCCCCTCCAGAGCTCAAAAATCCCTGACCCTAGCATCAAGAATTTCTTTACCAGAAAACCAAAACGGCTCCATATTTAAAAACTACATAAAGCACCATTTTTAAGCATGAAATTTAACCCCGAATCCAATTCTGATGTCCGTTTTTACATTTGAGTCAAGAAAAAATTTTCAGCTCCAGGGCACAAAAATCCCTGACCCCGGCATCAGGAATTTCCTTCCCCGGACACCAAAATGGCTCAATTTTTAAAAACTACATAAAGCACCGTTATTAAGCATGAAATTTAACCCCGAATCCAATTCTGATGTCCGTTTTTGCATTTGGATCAAAAAAAAAATTTCACCTCTGGAGCACAAAAATCCCTGACCCTGGCATCAGGAACTTCCTTCCCCGGACACTAAAACGGTTTAATTATTAAAAACTACATAAATCACGATTTTTAAACATGAAATTTAACCCTGAATCCAATTCTGATGTCCATTTTTACATTTGGGTCAAAAAAAATTTTGACCAAGGGAGCAAAAAAATCCCTGACCCCGGCATCAGGAATTTCTTTCCCAGAAATCCAAAACGGCTCCATATTTAAAAATTACATAACACACCATTTTTAAGCATGAAACTTAACCCCGAATCCAATTCTGATGTCCATTTTTACATTTGTATCAAAAAAGAAATTTTCACCTTTGGAGCACAAAAATCCCTGACCTCGGCATCAGCAATTTCCTTCCCCGGACACCAAATCGGCTCCATTTTTAAAAACTACATAAAGCACCATTTTTAAAAATGAAATTTAACCCCGAATCCAATTCTGATGTCCGTTTTTACATTTGCGTCAAAAAAAAAATTTCACCTTCGGAGCAGAAAAATCCCTGACCTCGGCATCAGGAATTTCCTTTCCCGGACATTAAAACGGCTCAATTTTTAAAAATTACATAAAGCACCATTTTTAAGCATGAAACTTAACCCCGAATCCAATTCTGATGTCCTTTTTTACATTTGCATCAAAAAAAATTTTTCACCTTTGGAGCACAAAAATCCCTGACCCCGGCATCATCAATATCTTTCCCCGGACACCAAAATGGCTCCATTTTTAAAAACTACATAAAGCACCATTTTTAAACATGAAAATTAACCCCGAATCCAATTCTGGTGTCATTTTTACATTTGGGTCAAAAAAAAATTTCACCTCCGGAGCACAAAAATCCCTGACCATGGCATCAAGAATTTCCTTCCCAGGACACCAAAACGGCTCCATTTTTAAAAACCACATGGAGCACAATTTTTAAGCATGAAATTTAACCCCGAATCCGATTCTGATGTCCGTTTTTACATTTGCATCAAAAAAAATTTTCACCTCTGGAGCACAAAAATCCCTGTCCCCGGTATCCGGAATTTCCTTCCCTGGACACCAAAATGGCTCAATTTTTAAAAACTACATAAAGCATCATTTTTAAGCATGAAATTTAAACCCGAATCCAATTCTGATGTCCATTTTTATATTTGGAACAAAAAAAAATTTTCACCTCCAGAGCTCAAAAATCCCTGACCCTAGCATCAAGAATTTCTCTACCAGAAAACCAAAACGGCTCCATATTTAAAAACTACATAAAGCACCATTTTTAAGCATGAAATTTAACCCGGAATCCGATTCTGATGTCCGTTTTTACATTTGAGTCAATAAAAAATTTTCACCTCTGGAGCACAAAAATCCCTGACCCCGGCATCAGGAATTTTGTTCCCCGGACACTAAAAGGGCTCAATTTTTAAAAACTACATAAAGCACCATTTTTAAACATGAAATTTAACCCCGAATCCAATTCTGATGTCCGTTTTTACATTTGGATCAAAAAAAATGTCACCTCCGGAGCACAAAAATCCCTGTCCCCGGTATCCGGAATTTCCTTCCCTGGACACCAAAATGGCTCAATTTTTAAAAACTACATAAAGCATCATTTTTAAGCATGAAATTTAAACCCGAATCCAATTCTGATGTCCATTTTTATATTTGTGTCAAAAAAAAATTCACCTCCATAGCAGAAAAATCCCTGACCCCCGGCATCAGCAATTTCCTTCCCCAGACACCAAAACGGCTCCATTTTTAAAAAAACATAAAGCACCATTTTTAAGCATGAAATTTAACCCAGAATCCGATTCTGATATCCATTTTTACATTTCGGTCAAAAAAATTTTCACCTCAGGAGCACAAAAATCCCTTACTCTGGCATCTAGAATTTCATTCACTGCACACTAAAATGGCTCAATTTTTAAAAACTACATAAAGCACCATTATTAAGCATGAAATTTAACCCCGAATCCAATTCTGATGTCCGTTTTTACATTTGGGTCAAAATAAATTTTCACCTCCAGAGCTCAAAAATCCCTGACCCCAGCATCAAGAATTTCTTTCCCAGAAAACCAAAACGACTCCATATTTAAAAACTACATAAAGCACCATTTTTAAGCATGAATCTTAACCCCGAATCCAATTCTGATGTCCGTTTTTACATTTGGATCAAAAAAAAATTTTCACCTCCAGAGCTCAAAAATCCCTGACCCTAGCATCAAGAATTTCTTTACCAGAAAACCAAAACGGCTCCATATTTAAAAACTACATAAAGCACCATTTTTAAGCATGAAATTTAACCCGGAATCCAATTCTGATGTCCGTTTTTACATTTGAGTCAATAAAAAATTTTCACCTCTGAGAGCACAAAAATCCCTGACCCCGGCATCAGGAATTTCCTTCCCCGGACACCAAAATGGCTCAATTTTTAAAAACTACATAAAGCACCATTTTTAAGCATGAAATTTAACCCCGAATCCAATTCTGATGTCCGTTTTTACATTTGAGTCAAAAAAAATTTTCACCTCTGGAGCACAAAAATCCCTGACCCTGGCATCAGGAACTTCCTTCCCCGGACACTAAAACGGTTTAATTATTAAAAACTACATAAATCACGATTTTTAAACATGAAATTTAACCCTGAATCCAATTCTGATGTCCATTTTTACATTTGGGTCAAAAAAAATTTTGACCAAGGGAGCAAAAAAATCCTTGACCCCGGCATCAGGAATTTCTTTCCCAGAAATCCAAAACGGCTCCATATTTAAAAATTACATAACACACCATTTTTAAGCATGAAACTTAACCCCGAATCCAATTCTGATGTCCATTTTTACATTTGTATCAAAAAAGAAATTTTCACCTTTGGAGCACAAAAATCCCTGACCTCGGCATCAGCAATTTCCTTCCCCGGACACCAAAACGGCTCCATTTTTAAAAACTACATAAAGCACCATTTTTAAAAATGAAATTTAACCCCGAATCCAATTCTGATGTCCATTTTTACATTTGCATCAAAAAAAATTTTCACCTCTGGAGCACCAAAATCCCTGTCCCCGGTATCCGGAATTTCCTTCCCTGGACACCAAAATGGCTCAATTTTTAAAAACTACATAAAGCATCATTTTTAAGCATGAAATTTAAACCCGAATCCAATTCTGATGTCCATTTTTATATTTGTGTCAAAAAAAAATTCACCTCCATAGCAGAAAAATCCCTGACCCCCGGCATCAGCAATTTCCTTCCCCAGACACCAAAACGGCTCCATTTTTAAAAATAACATAAAGCACCATTTTTAAGCATGAAATTTAACCCAGAATCCGATTCTGATGTCCATTTTTACATTTCGGTCAAAAAAATTTTCACCTCAGGAGCACAAAAATCCCTTACTCTGGCATCTAGAATTTCCTTCACTGCACACTAAAATGGCTCAATTTTTAAAAACTACATAAAGCACCGTTATTAAGCATGAAATTTAACCCCGAATCCAATTCTGATGTCCGTTTTTACATTTGGAACAAAAAAAAATTTCACGTCCAGAGCACAAAAATCCCTGACCTTGGCAACAGCAATTTCCTTCCCCGGACACCAAAACGGCTCAATTGTTAAAAACTACATAAAGCATCATTTTTAAGCATGAAATTTAACCCCGAGTCCAATTCTGATGTCCGTTTTTACATTTGGATCAAAAAAAATTTTCACCTCAGGAGCACAAAAATCCCTTACTTTGGCATCTAGAATTTCCTTCACTGCACACTAAAATGGCTCAATTTTTAAAAACTACATAAAGCACCGTTATTAAGCATGAAATTTAACCCCGAATCCAATTCTGATGTCCGTTTTTACATTTGGGTCAAAAAAAATTTTCACCTCCAGAGCTCAAAAATCCCTGACCCCAGCATCAAGAATTTCTTTCCCAGAAAACCAAAACGACTCCATATTTAAAAACTACATAAAGCACCATTTTTAAGCATGAATCTTATTTCTGATGTCCGTTTTTACCCACGAAAAAATCCACCCTAGCATTTTCTGAAAACCAAAACGGCTCCATACTCCGCACCATTTTTAAGCATGAAATTGAGATCACAGAAAGAAAAAATTTTCAGCTCCAGGGCACAAAAATCCCTGACCCCGGCATCAGGAATTTCCTTCCCCGGACACCAAAATGGCTCAATTTTTAAAAACTACATAAAGCACCGTTATTAAGCATGAAATTTAACCCCGAATCCAATTCTGATGTCCGTTTTTGCATTTGGATCAAAAAAAAAATTCACCTCTGGAGCACAAAAATCCCTGACCCCGGCATCATTAATTTCCTTCCCCAGACACTAAAACGGTTTAATTATTAAAAACTACATAAATCACGATTTTTAAACATGAAATTTAACCCTGAATCCAATTCTGATGTCCATTTTTACATTTGGGTCAAAAAAAATTTTGACCAAGGGAGCAAAAAAATCCCTGACCCCGGCATCAGGAATTTCTTTCCCAGAAATCCAAAACGGCTCCATATTTAAAAATTACATAACACACCATTTTTAAGCATGAAACTTAACCCCGAATCCAATTCTGATGTCCATTTTTACATTTGTATCAAAAAAGAAATTTTCACCTTTGGAGCACAAAAATCCCTGACCTCGGCATCAGCAATTTCCTTCCCCGGACACCAAATCGGCTCCATTTTTAAAAACTACATAAAGCACCATTTTTAAAAATGAAATTTAACCCCGAATCCAATTCTGATGTCCGTTTTTACATTTGCGTCAAAAAAAAAATTTCACCTTCGGAGCAGAAAAATCCCTGACCTCGGCATCAGGAATTTCCTTTCCCGGACATTAAAACGGCTCAATTTTTAAAAATTACATAAAGCACCATTTTTAAGCATGAAACTTAACCCCGAATCCAATTCTGATGTCCTTTTTTACATTTGCATCAAAAAAATTTTTTCACCTTTGGAGCACAAAAATCCCTGACCCCGGCATCATCAATATCTTTCCCCGGACACCAAAATGGCTCCATTTTTAAAAACTACATAAAGCACCATTTTTAAACATGAAAATTAACCCCGAATCCAATTCTGGTGTCATTTTTACATTTGGGTCAAAAAAAAATTTCACCTCCGGAGCACAAAAATCCCTGACCATGGCATCAAGAATTTCCTTCCCAGGACACCAACACGGCTCCATTTTTAAAAACCACATGGAGCACAATTTTTAAGCATGAAATTTAACCCCGAATCCAATTCTGATGTCCGTTTTTACATTTGCATCAAAAAAAATTTTCACCTCTGGAGCACAAAAATCCCTGACCCCGGCATCAGGAATTTTGTTCCCCGGACACTAAAAGGGCTCAATTTTTAAAAACTGCATAAAGCACCATTTTTAAACATGAAATTTAACCCCGAATCCAATTCTGATGTCCGTTTTTACATTTGGATCAAAAAAAATGTCACCTCCGGAGCACAAAAATCCCTGTCCCCGGTATCCGGAATTTCCTTCCCTGGACACCAAAATGGCTCAATTTTTAAAAACTACATAAAGCATCATTTTTAAGCATGAAATTTAAACCCGAATCCAATTCTGATGTCCATTTTTATATTTGTGTCAAAAAAAAATTCACCTCCATAGCAGAAAAATCCCTGACCCCCGGCATCAGCAATTTCCTTCCCCAGACACCAAAACGGCTCCATTTTTAAAAATAACATAAAGCACCATTTTTAAGCATGAAATTTAACCCAGAATCCGATTCTGATGTCCATTTTTACATTTCGGTCAAAAAAATTTTCACCTCAGGAGCACAAAAATCCCTTACTCTGGCATCTAGAATTTCCTTCACTGCACACTAAAATGGCTCAATTTTTAAAAACTACATAAAGCACCGTTATTAAGCATGAAATTTAACCCCGAATCCAATTCTGATGTCCGTTTTTACATTTGGAACAAAAAAAAATTTCACGTCCAGAGCAGAAAAATCCCTGACCTTGGCAACAGCAATTTCCTTCCCCGGACACCAAAACGGCTCAATTGTTAAAAACTACATAAAGCATCATTTTTAAGCATGAAATTTAACCCCGAGTCCAATTCTGATGTCCGTTTTTACATTTGGATCAAAAAAAATTTTCACCTCAGGAGCACAAAAATCCCTTACTTTGGCATCTAGTATTTCCTTCACTGCACACTAAAATGGCTCAATTTTTAAAAACTACATAAAGCACCGTTATTAAGCATGAAATTTAACCCCGAATCCAATTCTGATGTCCGTTTTTACATTTGGGTCAAAAAAAAATTTCACCTCCAGAGCACAAAAATTCCTGACCCCGGCATCAGGAATTTCCTTCCCCAGAAACCAAAACGGCTCAATTTTTAAAAACTACATAAAGCAACATTTTTAAGCATGAAATTTTACCCCGAATCCAATTCTGATGTCCGTTTTTACATTTGGGTGAAAAAAAATTTTCGCCTCAGCAGCACAAAAATCCCTGACCCCGGCTTCAGGAATTTCGTTCACCGGACAGCAAAACGGCTCAATTTGTAAAAACTACATAAAGCACCATTTTTAAGCATGAAATTTAACCCCGAATCCAATTCTGATGTCCGTTTTTACATTTGGATCAAAAAAAATTTTCACCTCAGGAGCACAAAAATCCCTTACTTTGGCATCTAGAATTTCCTTCACTGCACACTAAAATGGCTCAATTTTTAAAAACTACATAAAGCACCGTTATTAAGCATGAAATTTAACCCCGAATCCAATTCTGATGTCCGTTTTTACATTTGGGTCAAAAAAATTTTTCACCTCCAGAGCTCAAAAATCCCTGACCCCAGCATCAAGAATTTCTTTCCCAGAAAACCAAAACGACTCCATATTTAAAAACTACATAAAGCACCATTTTTAAGCATGAAATTTAACCCCGAATCCAATTCTGATTTCCGTTTTTACATTTGAGTCAAGAAAAAATTTTCAGCTCCAGGGCACAAAAATCCCTGACCCCGGCATCAGGAATTTCCTTCCCCGGACACCAAAATGGCTCAATTTTTAAAAACTACATAAAGCACCGTTATTAAGCATGAAATTTAACCCCGAATCCAATTCTGATGTCCGTTTTTGCATTTGGATCAAAAAAAAATTCACCTCTGGAGCACAAAAATCCCTGACCCCGGCATCATTAATTTCCTTCCCCAGACACTAAAACGGTTTAATTATTAAAAACTACATAAATCACGATTTTTAAACATGAAATTTAACCCTGAATCCAATTCTGATGTCCATTTTTACATTTGGGTCAAAAAAAATTTTGACCAAGGGAGCAAAAAAATCCCTGACCCCGGCATCAGGAATTTCTTTCCCAGAAATCCAAAACGGCTCCATATTTAAAAATTACATAACACACCATTTTTAAGCATGAAACTTAACCCCGAATCCAATTCTGATGTCCATTTTTACATTTGTATCAAAAAAGAAATTTTCACCTTTGGAGCACAAAAATCCCTGACCTCGGCATCAGCAATTTCCTTCCCCGGACACCAAATCGGCTCCATTTTTAAAAACTACATAAAGCACCATTTTTAAAAATGAAATTTAACCCCGAATCCAATTCTGATGTCCGTTTTTACATTTGCGTCAAAAAAAAAATTTCACCTTCGGAGCAGAAAAATCCCTGACCTCGGCATCAGGAATTTCCTTTCCCGGACATTAAAACGGCTCAATTTTTAAAAATTACATAAAGCACCATTTTTAAGCATGAAACTTAACCCCGAATCCAATTCTGATGTCCTTTTTTACATTTGCATCAAAAAAAAATTTTCACCTTTGGAGCACAAAAATCCCTGACCCCGGCATCATCAATATCTTTCCCCGGACACCAAAATGGCTCCATTTTTAAAAACTACATAAAGCACCATTTTTAAACATGAAAATTAACCCCGAATCCAATTCTGGTGTCATTTTTACATTTGGGTCAAAAAAAAATTTCACCTCCGGAGCACAAAAATCCCTGACCATGGCATCAAGAATTTCCTTCCCAGGACACCAACACGGCTCCATTTTTAAAAACCACATGGAGCACAATTTTTAAGCATGAAATTTAACCCCGAATCCAATTCTGATGTCCGTTTTTACATTTGCATCAAAAAAAATTTTCACCTCTGGAGCACAAAAATCCCTGACCCCGGCATCAGGAATTTTGTTCCCCGGACACTAAAAGGGCTCAATTTTTAAAAACTGCATAAAGCACCATTTTTAAACATGAAATTTAACCCCGAATCCAATTCTGATGTCCGTTTTTACATTTGGATCAAAAAAAATGTCACCTCCGGAGCACAAAAATCCCTGTCCCCGGTATCCGGAATTTCCTTCCCTGGACACCAAAATGGCTCAATTTTTAAAAACTACATAAAGCATCATTTTTAAGCATGAAATTTAAACCCGAATCCAATTCTGATGTCCATTTTTATATTTGTGTCAAAAAAAAATTCACCTCCATAGCAGAAAAATCCCTGACCCCCGGCATCAGCAATTTCCTTCCCCAGACACCAAAACGGCTCCATTTTTAAAAATAACATAAAGCACCATTTTTAAGCATGAAATTTAACCCAGAATCCGATTCTGATGTCCATTTTTACATTTCGGTCAAAAAAATTTTCACCTCAGGAGCACAAAAATCCCTTACTCTGGCATCTAGAATTTCCTTCACTGCACACTAAAATGGCTCAATTTTTAAAAACTACATAAAGCACCGTTATTAAGCATGAAATTTAACCCCGAATCCAATTCTGATGTCCGTTTTTACATTTGGAACAAAAAAAAATTTCACGTCCAGAGCAGAAAAATCCCTGACCTTGGCAACAGCAATTTCCTTCCCCGGACACCAAAACGGCTCAATTGTTAAAAACTACATAAACCATCATTTTTAAGCATGAAATTTAACCCCGAATCCTATTCTGATGTCCATTTTTACATTTGTGTCAAAAAAAATTTCACCTCCATAGCAGAAAAACCCCTGACCCCGGCATAAGCAAATTCCTTTCCCGGACACTAAAACGGCTCAATTTTTAAATTACATAAAGCACCATTTTTAAGCATGATATCTAACCCCGAATCCAATTCTGATGTCCGTTTTTACATTTGGGTCAAAAAAAATTTCACCTCAGGAGCACAAAAATCCCTGACCCTGGCATCAGCAATTTCCTTCCCCGGACACTAAAACGGCTCAATTTTTAAAAACTACATAAAGCACCATTTTTAAAAATGAAATTTAACCCCGAATCCGATTCTGATGTCCGTTTTTACATTTGGGTGAAAAAAAATTTTCGCCTCAGCAGCACAAAAATCCCTGACCCCGGCTTCAGGAATTTCGTTCACCGGACAGCAAAACGGCTCAATTTGTAAAAACTACATAAAGCACCATTTTTAAGCATGAAATTTAACCCCGAATCCAATTCTGATGTCCGTTTTTACATTTCCATCAAAAAAAATTTTCACCTCTGGCGCACAAAAATCCCTGACCCCGGCATCACGAATTTCCTTTCCCGGACACCAAAACGGCTCAATTTTTAAAAATTACATAAAGCACCATTTTTAAACATGAAATTTAACCCCGAATCCAATTCTGATGTCCGTTTCTCCATTTCCATCAAAAAAAATTTTCACCTCTGGCGCACAAAAATCCCTGACCACGGCATCAGCAATTTCCTTCCACGGACACTAAAACGGCTCAATTTTTAAAAACTACATAAAGCACCATTTTTAAAAATGAAATTTACCCCGAATCCTATTCTCATGTCCGTTTTTACATTTGCATTAAAAAAAATTTTCACCTCCGGAGCAGAAAAATCCCTGACTCCGGCATCAGGAATTTCCTTCTCCAGACACCAAAACGGCTCAATTTGTAAAAACTACATAAAGTACCATTTTTAAGCATAAAATATAACCCCGAATCCTATTCTCATGTCCGTTTTTACATTTGCATTAAAAAAAATTTTCACCTCCGGAGCAGAAAAATCCCTGACCCCGGCATCAGGAATTTCCTTCTCCGGACACCAAAACGGCTCAATTTGTAAAAACTACATAAAGCACCATTTTTAAGCATGAAATTTAACCCCGAATCCAATTCTGATGTCCCTTTTTACATTTGCGTCAAAAAAATTTTCACCTCCGGAGCAGAAAAATCCATGACCCCGGCATCAGGAATTTCCTTCTCCGGACACCAAAACGGCTCAATTTGTAAAAACTACTTAAAGCACCATTTTTAAGCATGAAATTTAACCCCGAATCCAATTCTGATGTCCATTTTTACATTTGCGTCCCAAAAAAATTTTCACTTCCATAGCAGAAAAATCCCTGACCCCGGCATCAGGAATTTCCTTTTCCGGACACCAAAACGGCTCAATTTTAAAAAATTACATAAAGCACCATTTTTAAAAATGAAATTTAACCCCGAATCCTATTCTCATGTCCGTTTTTACATTTGCATTAAAAAAAAGTTTCACCTCCGGAGCAGAAAAATCCCTGACCCCGGCATCAGGAATTTCCTTCTCCGGACACCAAAATGGCTCAATTTGAAAAAATTACATAAAGCACCATTTTTAAACATGAAATTTAACCCCGAATCCAATTCTGATGTCCGTTTTTACATTTCCATCAAAAAACATTTTCACCTCTGGTGCACAAAAATCCCTGACCCCGGCATCAGCAATTTCCTTCCCCGGACACTAAAACGGCTCAATTTTTAAAAACTACATAAAGCACCATTTTTAAAAATGAAATTTACCCCGAATCCTATTCTCATCTCCGTTTTTACATTTGCATTAAAAAAAAATTTTCACCTCTGGAGCACAACAATCCCTGACCCCAGCATCAGCAATTTCCTTCCCGGACACTAAAACGGCTCATTTTTTAAAAACTACATAGAGCACCATTTTTAAAAATGAAATTTAACGCCGAATCCAATTCTCATGTCCGTTTTTACATTTGCATTAAAAAAAAATTTTCACCTCCGGAGCAGAAAAATCCCTGACCCCAGCATCAGGAATTTCCTTCTCCGGACACCAAAACGGCTCAATTTGTAAAAACTACATAAAGCACCATTTTTTAGCATAAAATTTAACCCCGAATCCTATTCTCATGTCCGTTTTTACATTTGCATTAAGAAAAATTTTCACCTCCGGAGCAGAAAAATCCCTGACACCGGCATCAGGAATTTAATTCTCCGGAAACCAAAACGGCTCAATTTGTAAAAACTACATAAAGCACCATTTTTAAGCATGAAATTTAACCCCGAATCCAATTCTGATGTCCGTTTTTACATTTGGGTCAAAAAAATTTTCACCTCAAGAGCACAAAAATCCCTTACTCCGGCATCAGGAATTTCCTTCCCTGGACACTAAAATGGCTCAATTTTTAAAAACTACATAAAGCATCATTTTTAAGCATGAAATTTAACACCAAATCCAATTCTGATGTCCGTTTTTACATTTGCGTCCCAAAAAAATTTTCACTTCCACAGCAGAAAAATCCCTGACCCCAGCATCAAGAATTTACTTCCCAGGACAGCAAAACGGCTCCATTTTTAAAAACCACATGGAGCACAATTTTTAATCCTAAAATTTAACCCCAAATCCAATTCTGATATCCGTTTTTACATTTGGATCAAAAAAAATTTTCACTTCTGATGCAGAAAAATCGCTGACCCCGGCATCAGCAATTTCCTTCCCCGCCCACCAAAACGGCTCCATTTTTAAAAATTACATAAAGCACCATTTTTAAACATGAAATTTAACCCCGAATCCAATTCTGATGTCCCTTTTTACATTTGCGTCAAAAAAATTTTCACCTCCGGAGCAGAAAAATCCCTGACCCCGGCATCACGAATTTCCTTTCCCGGACACCAAAACGGCTCAATTTTTAAAAATTACATAAAGTAACATTTTTAAACATGAAATTTAACCCCGAATCCAATTCTGATGTCCGTTTCTCCATTTCCATCAAAAAAAATTTTCACCTCTGGCGCACAAAAATCCCTGACCACGGCATCAGCAATTTCCTTCCACGGACACTAAAACGGCTCAATTTTTAAAAACTACATAAAGCACCATTTTTAAAAATGAAATTTACCCCGAATCCTATTCTCATGTCCGTTTTTACATTTGCATTAAAAAAAATTTTCACCTCCGGAGCAGAAAAATCCCTGACTCCGCCATCAGGAATTTCCTTCTCCAGACACCAAAACGGCTCAATTTGTAAAAACTACATAAAGTACCATTTTTAAGCATAAAATTTAACCCCGAATCCTATTCTCATGTCCGTTTTTACATTTGCATTAAAAAAAATTTTCACCTCCGGAGCAGAAAATTCCCTGACCCCGGCATCAGGAATTTCCTTCTCCGGACACCAAAACGGCTCAATTTGTAAAAACTACATAAAGCACCATTTTTAAGCATGAAATTTAACCCCGAATCCAATTCTGATGTCCCTTTTTACATTTGCGTCAAAAAATTTTCACCTCCGGAGCAGAAAAATCCATGACCCCGGCATCAGGAATTTCCTTCTCCGGACACCAAAACGGCTCAATTTGTAAAAACTACTTAAAGCACCATTTTTAAGCATGAAATTTAACCCCGAATCCAATTCTGATGTCCATTTTTACATTTGCGTCCCAAAAATTTTTTCACTTCCATAGCAGAAAAATCCCTGACCCCGGCATCACGAATTTCCTTTCCCGGACACCAAAATGGCTCAATTTTTAAAAATTACATAAAGCACCATTTTTAAACATGAAAATTTAACCCCGAATCCAATTCTGATGTCCCTTTTTACATTTGCGTCAAAAAAAATTTCACCTCCTGAGCAGAAAATCCCTGACCCCGGCATCAAGAATTTCCTTCCCAGGACACCAAAACGGCTCCATTTTTAAAAACCACATGGAGCACAATTTTTAAGCATGAAATTTAACCCCGAATCCAATTCTGATGTCCGTTTTTACATTTGCATCAAAAAAAATTTTCACCTCTGGCGCAAAAAAATCCCTGACCCCGGTATCAGGAATTTTGTTCCCCGGACACTAAAAGGGCTCAATTTTTAAAAACTACATAAAGCACCATTTTTAAACATGAAATTTAACCCCGAATCCAATTCTGATGTCCGTTTTTACATTTGGATCAAAAAAAATGTCACCTCCGGAGCACAAAAATCCCTGTCCCCGGTATCCGGAATTTCCTTCCCTGGACACCAAAATGGCTCAATTTTTAAAAACTACATAAAGCATCATTTTTAAGCATGAAATTTAAACCCGAATCCAATTCTGATGTCCATTTCTATATTTGTGTCAAAAAAAAATTCACCTCCATAGCAGAAAAATCCCTGACCCGGGCATCAGCAATTTCCTTCCCCAGACACCAAAACGGCTCCATTTTTAAAAATAACATAAAGCACCATTTTTAAGCATGAAATTTAACCCAGAATCCGATTCTGATGTCCATTTTTACATTTCGGTCAAAAAAATTTTCACCTCAGGAGCACAAAAATCCCTTACTCTGGCATCTAGAATTTCCTTCACTGCACACTAAAATGTCTCAATTTTTAAAAACTACATAAAGCACCGTTATTAAGCATGAAATTTAACCCCGAATCCAATTCTGATGTCCGTTTTTACATTTGGAACAAAAAAAAATTTCACGTCCAGAGCAGAAAAATCCCTGACCTTGGCAACAGCAATTTCCTTCCCCGGACACCAAAACGGCTCAATTGTTAAAAACTACATAAAGCATCATTTTTAAGCATGAAATTTAACCCCGAATCCTATTCTGATGTCCATTTTTACATTTGTGTCAAAAAAAATTTCACCTCTATAGCAGAAAAACCCCTGACCCCGGCATAAGCAAATTCCTTTCCCGGACACTAAAACGGCTCAATTTTTAAATTACATAAAGCACCATTTTTAAGCATGAAATTTAACCCCGAATCCAATTCTGATGTCCGTTTTTACATTTGGGTCAAGATAAAATTTTCACCTCTGGAGCACAAAAATCCCTGACCCCGGCATCAGGAATTTTGTTCCCCGGACACTAAAAGGGCTCAATTTTTAAAAACTACATAAAGCACCATTTTTAAACATGAAATTTAACCCCGAATCCAATACTGATGTCCGTTTTTACATTTGGATCAAAAAAAATGTCACCTCCGGAGCACAAAAATCCCTGTCCCCGGTATCCGGAATTTCCTTCCCTGGACACCAAAATGGCTCAATTTTTAAAAACTACATAAAGCATCATTTTTAAGCATGAAATTTAAACCCGAATCCAATTCTGATGTCCATTTCTATATTTGTGTCAAAAAAAAATTCACCTCCATAGCAGAAAAATCCCTGACCCGGGCATCAGCAATTTCCTTCCCCAGACACCAAAACGGCTCCATTTTTAAAAATAACATAAAGCACCATTTTTAAGCATGAAATTTAACCCAGAATCCGATTCTGATGTCCATTTTTACATTTCGGTCAAAAAAATTTTCACCTCAGGAGCACAAAAATCCCTTACTATGGCATCTAGAATTTCCTTCACTGCACACTAAAATGGCTCAATTTTTAAAAACTACATAAAGCACCGTTATTAAGCATGAAATTTAACCCCGAATCCAATTCTGATGTCCGTTTTTACATTTGGAACAAAAAAAAATTTCACGTCCAGAGCAGAAAAATCCCTGACCTTGGCAACAGCAATTTCCTTCCCCGGACACCAAAACGGCTCAATTGTTAAAAACTACATAAAGCATCATTTTTAAGCATGAAATTTAACCCCGAATCCTATTCTGATGTCCATTTTTACATTTGTGTCAAAAAAAATTTCACCTCTATAGCAGAAAAACCCCTGACCCCGGCATAAGCAAATTCCTTTCCCGGACACTAAAACGGCTCAATTTTTAAATTACATAAAGCACCATTTTTAAGCATGAAATTTAACCCCGAATCCAATTCTGATGTCCGTTTTTACATTTGGGTCAAGATAAAATTTTCACCTCTGGAGCACAAAAATCCCTGACCCCAGCCGGCATCAGGAATTTCCTTCCCCGGACACCAAAACAGCTGAAGTTTAAAAAACTACATAAAGCACCATTTTTAAGCATGAAATTTAACCCCGAATCCAATTCTGATGTCCGTTTTTACATTTGGGTCAAAAAAAAATTTTCACCTCTGGAGCACAAAAATCCCTGACCCCGGCCGGCATCAGGAATTTCCTTCCCCGGACACCAAAACAGCTGAACTTTTAAAAACTACATAAAGCACCATTTTTACGCATGAAATTTAACCCGGAATCCAATTCTGATGTCCGTGTTTATATTTGCGTCAAAAAAATATTTTCACCTCTGGAGCACAAAAATCCCTGACCCTGGCATCAGGAATTTCCTTCCCTGGACACCAAAATGGCTCAATTTTTGAAAACTACATAAAGCAACATTTTTACGCATGGAATTTAACCCCGAATCCAATTATGATGTCCGTTTTTACATTTGGGTTAAAAAAATTTCATCTCCGGAGCCCAAACATCCCTGACCCCGGCATCATGAATTTCCTTCCCCGGACACCAAAATGGCTCAATTTTTAAAAACTACATAAAGCACCATTTTTACGCATGAAATTTAACCCCGAATCCAATTCTGATGCCCATTTTTACATTTCAGTCAAGAAAAAATTTTAACCTGTGAAGCACAAAAATCCCTGACACCGGCATCAGGAATTTCCTTCCCCGGAAACCAAAACGGCTCAATTTGTAAAAACTACATAAAGCACCATTTTTAAGCATGAAATTTAACCCGGAATCCAATTCTGATGTCCATTTTTACATTTCGGTCAAGAGATAATTTTCACGTCTAGAGCACAAAAATCCCTGACCCCGGCATCAGGAATTTCCTTCCCCGGACACCAAAACAGCTCAATTTTTAAAAACTACATAAAGCACCATTTTTACGCATGAAATTTAATCCAAAATGCAATTCTGATGTCCGTTTTTACATTACGGTCAAGAAAAAATTTTCAACTTTAGAGCACAAAAATCCTTGACACCGGCATCAAGAATTTCCTTTTCCGGACAGCAAATAGGCTCAATTTTTAAAAACTACATAAAGCACCATTTTTAAGCATGAAATTTAACCCCAAATCCAATTCTGATGTCCGTTTTTACATTTGGGTCAAAAAAAAATTTTCACCTCTGGAGCACAAAAATCCCTGACCCCAGCCGGCATCAGGAATTTCCTTCCCCGGACACCAAAACAGCTGAATTTTAAAAAACTACATAAAGCACCATTTTTAAAAATGAAATTTACCCCGAATCCTATTCTCATGTCCGTTTTTACATTTGCATTAAAAAAAATTTTCACCTCCGGAGCAGAAAAATCCCTGACCCCGGCATCAGGAATTTCCTTCTCCGGACACCAAAACGGCTCAATTTGTAAAAACTACTTAAAGCACCATTTTTAAGCATGAAATTTAACCCCGAATCCAATTCTGATGTCCATTTTTACATTTGCGTCCCAAAAAAATTTTCACTTCCATAGCAGAAAAATCCCTGACCCCGGCATCAGGAATTTCCTTTCCCGGACACCAAAATGGCTCAATTTTAAAAAATTACATAAAGCACCATTTTTAAAAATGAAATTTAACCCCGAATCCTATTCTCATGTCCGTTTTTACATTTGCATTAAAAAAAAGTTTCACCTCCGGAGCAGAAAAATCCCTGACCCCGGCATTTTTCATGAAATTTAACCCCGAATCCAATTCTGATGTCCCATTTTCTCAGGACCCCGGCATCCAAACATGGCTCAATTTGAATCAAAATTACATAAAGACACCAAAATGGCTCAATTTGAAAAAATTACATAAAGCACCATGAAATTTAACCCCGAATCCAATTCTGATGTCCGTTTTTACATTTCCATCAAAAAACATTTTCACCTCTGGTGCACAAAAATCCCTGACCCCGGCATCAGCAATTTCCTTCCCCGGACACTAAAACGGCTCAATTTTTAAAAACTACATAAAGCACCATTTTTAAAAATGAAATTTACCCCGAATCCTATTCTCATCTCCGTTTTTACATTTGCATTAAAAAAAAATTTTCACCTCTGGAGCACAACAATCCCTGACCCCAGCATCAGCAATTTCCTTCCCGGACACTAAAACGGCTCATTTTTTAAAAACTACATAGAGCACCATTTTTAAAAATGAAATTTAACGCCGAATCCAATTCTCATGTCCGTTTTTACATTTGCATTAAAAAAAATTTTCACCTCCGGAGCAGAAAAATCCCTGACCCCAGCATCAGGAATTTCCTTCTCCGGACACCAAAACGGCTCAATTTGTAAAAACTACATAAAGCACCATTTTTTAGCATAAAATTTAACCCCGAATCCTATTCTCATGTCCGTTTTTACATTTGCATTAAGAAAAATTTTCACCTCCGGAGCAGAAAAATCCCTGACACCGGCATCAGGAATTTAATTCTCCGGAAACCAAAACGGCTCAATTTGTAAAAACTACATAAAGCACCATTTTTAAGCATGAAATTTAACCCCGAATCCAATTCTGATGTCCGTTTTTACATTTGGGTCAAAAAAATTTTCACCTCAAGAGCACAAAAATCCCTTACTCCGGCATCAGGAATTTCCTTCCCTGGACACTAAAATGGCTCAATTTTTAAAAACTACATAAAGCATCATTTTTAAGCATGAAATTTAACACCAAATCCAATTCTGATGTCCGTTTTTACATTTGCGTCCCAAAAAAATTTTCACTTCCACAGCAGAAAAATCCCTGACCCCAGCATCAAGAATTTACTTCCCAGGACAGCAAAACGGCTCCATTTTTAAAAACCACATGGAGCACAATTTTTAATCCTAAAATTTAACCCCAAATCCAATTCTGATATCCGTTTTTACATTTGGATCAAAAAAAATTTTCACTTCTGATGCAGAAAAATCGCTGACCCCGGCATCAGCAATTTCCTTCCCCGCCCACCAAAACGGCTCCATTTTTAAAAATTACATAAAGCACCATTTTTAAACATGAAATTTAACCCCGAATCCAATTCTGATGTCCCTTTTTACATTTGCGTCAAAAAAATTTTCACCTCCGGAGCAGAAAAATCCCTGACCCCGGGATCACGAATTTCCTTTCCCGGACACCAAAACGGCTCAATTTTTAAAAATTACATAAAGTAACATTTTTAAACATGAAATTTAACCCCGAATCCAATTCTGATGTCCGTTTCTCCATTTCCATCAAAAAAAATTTTCACCTCTGGCGCACAAAAATCCCTGACCACGGCATCAGCAATTTCCTTCCACGGACACTAAAACGGCTCAATTTTTAAAAACTACATAAAGCACCATTTTTAAAAATGAAATTTACCCCGAATCCTATTCTCATGTCCGTTTTTACATTTGCATTAAAAAAAATTTTCACCTCCGGAGCAGAAAAATCCCTGACTCCGCATCAGGAATTTCCTTCTCCAGACACCAAAACGGCTCAATTTGTAAAAACTACATAAAGTACCATTTTTAAGCATAAAATTTAACCCCGAATCCTATTCTCATGTCCGTTTTTACATTTGCATTAAAAAAAATTTTCACCTCCGGAGCAGAAAATTCCCTGACCCCGGCATCAGGAATTTCCTTCTCCGGACACCAAAACGGCTCAATTTGTAAAAACTACATAAAGCACCATTTTTAAGCATGAAATTTAACCCCGAATCCAATTCTGATCTCCCTTTTTACATTTGCGTCAAAAAATTTTCACCTCCGGAGCAGAAAAATCCATGACCCCGGCATCAGGAATTTCCTTCTCCGGACACCAAAATGGCTCAATTTGTAAAAACTACTTAAAGCACCATTTTTAAGCATGAAATTTAACCCCGAATCCAATTCTGATGTCCATTTTTACATTTGCGTCCCAAAAATTTTTTCACTTCCATAGCAGAAAAATCCCTGACCCCGGCATCACGAATTTCCTTTCCCGGACACCAAAATGGCTCAATTTTTAAAAATTACATAAAGCACCATTTTTAAACATGAAAATTTAACCCCGAATCCAATTCTGATGTCCCTTTTTACATTTGCGTCAAAAAAAATTTCACCTCCTGAGCAGAAAATCCCTGACCCCGGCATCAAGAATTTCCTTCCCAGGACACCAAAACGGCTCCATTTTTAAAAACCACATGGAGCACAATTTTTAAGCATGAAATTTAACCCCGAATCCAATTCTGATGTCCGTTTTTACATTTGCATCAAAAAAAATTTTCACCTCTGGCGCAAAAAAATCCCTGACCCCGGTATCAGGAATTTTGTTCCCCGGACACTAAAAGGGCTCAATTTTTAAAAACTACATAAAGCACCATTTTTAAACATGAAATTTAACCCCGAATCCAATTCTGATGTCCGTTTTTACATTTGGATCAAAAAAAATGTCACCTCCGGAGCACAAAAATCCCTGTCCCCGGTATCCGGAATTTCCGTCCCTGGACACCAAAATGGCTCAATTTTTAAAAACTACATAAAGCATCATTTTTAAGCATGAAATTTAAACCCGAATCCAATTCTGATGTCCATTTCTATATTTGTGTCAAAAAAAAATTCACCTCCATAGCAGAAAAATCCCTGACCCGGGCATCAGCAATTTCCTTCCCCAGACACCAAAACGGCTCCATTTTTAAAAATAACATAAAGCACCATTTTTAAGCATGAAATTTAACCCAGAATCCGATTCTGATGTCCATTTTTACATTTCGGTCAAAAAAATTTTCACCTCAGGAGCACAAAAATCCCTTACTCTGGCATCTAGAATTTCCTTCACTGCACACTAAAATGGCTCAATTTTTAAAAACTACATAAAGCACCGTTATTAAGCATGAAATTTAACCCCGAATCCAATTCTGATGTCCGTTTTTACATTTGGAACAAAAAAAAATTTCACGTCCAGAGCAGAAAAATCCCTGACCTTGGCAACAGCAATTTCCTTCCCCGGACACCAAAACGGCTCAATTGTTAAAAACTACATAAAGCATCATTTTTAAGCATGAAATTTAACCCCGAATCCTATTCTGATGTCCATTTTTACATTTGTGTCAAAAAAAATTTCACCTCTATAGCAGAAAAA
>NW_024100572.1:0-55055 GCF_016545835.1 Crotalus tigris | reverse complement strand
AGCCAAGCAAAGTAAGTGCCCTTATAATAATAATCAAGTAGTCCGGGTTTGTTGGCGATGTCCATTTTGCTCTATGATTTCATGGTGACCTAACCCTAAGTTGAATTTTCCTCCCATGGTATTTTCCCATGTATTTTACCAGGAAATATAGATAGGGCAGCCTAGAAATGTAAGTGCCTTCCTAACCATATCCAAGTATTCCAAGTTTGTTGGCCATGTCCATCTTGCTATATCAGTTCAATGTGACCTAACCCTAACCCTAAGTGGAATTTTCCTCCCATGGGATTTCCCCATGTATTTTACCAGGAAATATAGACAGGGTAGCCGAGAAAAGTGATTGCCTTCCTAACCATGTCCAAGTATTCCGAGTTTGTTAGCAATGTCCATTATTCTCTATGACTTCATGGTGACCTAACCCTAACCCTAAGTGGAATTTTCCTCCCATGGGATTTCCCCATGTATTTTACCAGGAAATATAGATAGGGTAGCCTAGAAAAGTAAGTTCCCTCCTAACCATACCCAAGTATTCCGAATTTGTTGGCGATGTCCGTTTTGCTCTATGATTTCCTGGTGACATAACCCTAACCCTAACTTAAATTTTACTCCCATGGTATTTTCCCATGTATTTTACCAGGAAACATAGATAGGGCAGCGAAGAAAAGTAAGTGCCCTCCTAATCATAATCAAGTAGTCCGGGTTTGTTGGCCATGTCCATTTTGCTCTATGATTTCCTGGTGACCTAACCCTAACCCTAAGTGGAATTTTCCTCCAATGGGATTTCCCCGTCTATTTTACAAGGAAATATAGATAGGGCAGCCTAGAAAACTAAGTGCCTTCCTAACCATATCCAAGTATTCGGAGTTTGTTGACAATGTCCATTTTGCTCTATGAGTTCAATTTGAGCTAACCCTAACCCTAAGTGCAATTTTCCTCCCAAGAGATTTTCCCATGTATTTTACCAAGAAACATAGATAGGGTAGCCTAGAAAAGTAATTGCCTTCCTAACCATGTCCAAGTATTCCGTGTTTGTTGGCTATGTCCATTTTTCTCTATGACTTCATGGTGACCTAACCCTAACCTTAAGTGGAATTTTCCTCCCATGGATTTCAACATGTATTTTACCAGGAAATATAGATAGGGCAGCCTAGAAAAGTAAGTGTCTTCCCAAATATACCCAAGTATTCCGAGTATGTTGGTGATGTCCATTTTGCTCTTTGATTTCATGGTGACCTAACTCTAACCCTAAGTGGAATTTTCCTCCCATAGGATTTTCCCATGTATTTTACCAGGAATTATAGAAAGGGCAGCCTAGAAAAGTAAGTGCCCTCCTAACCATACCCAAGTATTCCGAGTTTGTTGACAATGTCCATTTTGCTCTATGAGTTCAATGTGACCTAACCCTAACCCTAAGTGAAATTTTCCTCCCATGGGATTTCCCCATGTATTTTACCAGGAAATATAGATAGGGTAGCCTAGAAAAGTAAGTTCCCTCCTAACCATACCCAAGTATTCCGAGTTTGTTGGTGATGTCCATTTTGCTGTATGATTTCCTGGTGACATAACCCTAACCCTAACTTAAATTGTACTCCCATGGTATTTTCCCATGTATTTTACCAGGAAACATAGATAGGGCAGCCAAGCAAAGTAAGTGCCCTTATAATAATATCCAAGTATTCGGGTTTGTTGGCGATGTCCATTTTGCTCTTTGATTTCATGGTGACCTAACTCTAACCCTAAGTGGAATTTTCCTCCCATAGGATTTTCCCATGTATTTTACCAGGAATTATAGAAAGGGCAGCCTAGAAAAGTAAGTGCCCTCCTAACCATACCCAAGTATTCCGAGTTTGTTGACAATGTCCATTTTGCTCTATGAGTTCAATGTGACCTAACCCTAACCCTAAGTGAAATTTTCCTCCCAAGGGATTTTTCCATGTATTTTACCAAGAAACATAGATAGGGTAGCCTAGAAAAGTAATTGCCTTCCTAACCATGTCCAAGTATTCCGGGTTTGTTGGCGATGTCCATTTTGCTCTATAATTTCATGGTGACCTAACCCTAAGTTGAATTTTCCTCCCATGGTATTTTCCCATGTATTTTACCAGGAAATATAGATAGGGCAGCCTAGAAATGTAAGTGCCTTCCTAACCATATCCAAGTATTCCGAGTTTGTTGGCCATGTCCATTTTGCTCTATGATTTCCTGGTGACCTAACCCTAACCCTAAGTGGAATTTTCCTCCGATGGGATTTCCCCGTCTATTTTACAAGGAAATATAGATAGGGTAGCCTAGAAAAGTAAGTTCCCTCCTAATCATACCCAAGTATTCCGAGTTTGTTGGTGATGTCCATTTTGCTCTATTATTTCCTGGTGACATAACCCTAACCCTAACTTAAATTTTACTCCCATGGTATTTTCCCATGTATTTTACCAAGAAACATGGATAGGGTAGCCTAGAAAAGTAATTGCCTTCCTAACCATGTCCAAGTATTCCGAGTTTGTTGGCAATGTCCATTTTTCTCTATGACTTCATGGTGACCTAACCCTAACCCTAAGTGGAATTTTCCTCCCAAGGGATTTTCCCATGTATTTTACCAAGAAACATAGATAGGGTAGCCTAGAAAAGTGATTGCCTTCCTAACCATGTCCAAGTATTCCGAGTTTGTTGGCAATGTCCATTTTTCTCTATGAGTTCAATGTGACCTAACCCTAAGTGAAATTTTCCTCCCAAGGCATTTTCCCATGTATTTTACCAAGAAACATGGATAGGGTAGCCTAGAAAAGTAATTGCCTTCCTAACCATGTCCAAGTATTCCGAGTTTGTTGGCAATGTCCATTTTGCTCTATGAGTTCAATGTGACCTAATCCTAACCCTAAGTGGAATTTTCCTCCCATGGGATTTCCCCATGTATTTTATCAGGAAATATAGATAGGGCAGCCTAGAAAACTAAGTGCCTTCCTAACCATACCCAAGTATTCCGAGTTTGTTGACAATGTCCATTTTGCTCTATCAGTTCAATGGGATCTAACCCTAACCCTAAGTGGAATTTTCCTCCCTAGGGATTTTCCCATGTATTTTACCAAGAAACATAGATAGGGTAGCCGAGAAAAGTGATTGCCTTCCTAACCATGTCGAAGTATTCCGAGTTTGTTGGCAATGTCCATTTTTCTCTATGACTTCATGGTGACCTAACCCTAACCCTAAGTGGAATTTTCCTCCCATGGGATTTCCCCATGTATTTTACCAGGAAATATAGATAGGGTAGCCTAGAAAAGTAAGTTCCCTCCTAACCATACCCAAGTATTCCGAGTTTGTTGGCGATGTCCATTTTGCTCTATGATTTCATGGTGACATAACCCTAACCCTAACTTAAATTTTACTCCCATGGTATTTTCCCATGTATTTTACCAGGAAACATAGATAGGGCAGCCAAGAAAAGTAAGTGCTCTCATAATCATAATCAAGTATTCCGGGTTTGTTGGCGATGTCCATTTTGCTCTATGATTTCATGGTGACCTAACCCTAAGTTGAATTTTCCTCCCATGGTATTTTCCCATGTATTTTACCAGGAAATATAGATAGGGCAGCCTAGAAATGTAAGTGCCTTCCTAACCATATCCAAGTATTCCGAGTTTGTTGGCCATGTCCATTTTGCTCTATGATTTCCTGGTGACCTAACCCTAACCCTAAGTGGAATTTTCCTCCGATGGGATTTCCCCGTCTATTTTACAAGGAAATATAGATAGGGTAGCCTAGAAAAGTAAGTTCCCTCCTAACCATACCCAAGTATTCAGAGTTTGTTGGTGATGTCCATTTTGCTCTATGATTTCCTGGTGACATAACCCTAACCCTAACTTAAATTTTACGCCCATGCTATTTTCCCATGTATTTTACCAAGAAACATGGATAGGGTAGCCTAGAAAAGTAATTGCCTTCCTAACCATGTCCAAGTATTCCGAGTTTGTTGGCAATGTCCATTTTTCTCTATGACTTCATGGTGACCTAACCCTAAGTGGAATTTTCCTCCCAAGGGATTTTCCCAAGTATTTTACCAAGAAACATAGATAGGGCAGCCTAGAAAACAAAGTGCCTTCCTAACCATACCCAAGTATTCCGAGTTTGTTGGCAATGTCCATTTTGCTCTATCAGTTCAATTTGACCTAACCCTAACCCTAAGTGGAATTTTCCTCCCATGGGATTTCCCCATGTATTTTACCAGGAAACATACATAGGGTAGCCAAGAAAAGTAAGTGCCTTCCTAATCATACCCAAGTATTCCGAGTTTGTGGGTGATTTCCATTTTGCTCTGTGATTTCATGGTGACCTAACCCTAAGCCTAAGTGGAACTTTCCTCCCATGGTATTTTCCCATGTATTTTACCAGGAAATATAGATAGGGCAGCCTAGAAAAGTAAGTGCCTTCCTAACCATATCCAAGTATTCCGAGTTTGTTGACAATGTCCATTTTGCTCTATGAGTTCAATGGGACCTAACCCTAACCCTAAGTGAATTTTCCTCCCAAGGGATTTTCCCATGTATTTTACCAAGAAACATAGATAGGGTAGCCGAGAAAAGTGATTGCCTTCCTAACCATGTCCAAGTATTCCGAGTTTGTTGGCAATGTCCATTTTTCTCTATGACTTCATGGTGACCTAACCCTAACCCTAAGTGGAATTTTCCTCCCAAGGGATTTTCCCATGTATTTTACCAAGAAACATAGATAGGGTAGCCTAGAAAAGTGATTGCCTTCCTAACCATGTCCAAGTATTCCGAGTTTGTTGGCAATGTCCATTTTGCTCTATGAGTTCAATGTGACCTAACCCTAAGTGAAATTTTCCTCCCAAGGCATTTTTCCATGTATTTTAACAAGAAACATAGATAGGGTAGCCTAGAAAAGTGATTGCCTTCCTAACCATGTCCAAGTATTCCGAGTTTGTTGGCAATGTCCATTATTCTCTATGACTTCATGGTGACCTAATCCTAACCCTAAGTGGAATTTTCCTCCCATGGGATTTCCCCATGTATTTTATCAGGAAATATAGATAGGGCAGCCTAGAAAACTAAGTGCCTTCCTAACCATACCCAAGTATTCCGAGTGTGTTGACAATGTCCATTTTGCTCTATCAGTTCAATGGGACCTAACCCTAACCCTAAGTGGAATTTTCCTCCCAAGGGATTTTCCCATGTATTTTACCAAGAAACATAGATAGGGTAGCCGAGAAAAGTGATTGCCTTCCTAACCATGTCCAAGTATTCCGAGTTTGTTGGCAATGTCCATTATTCTCTATGACTTCATGGTGACCTAACCCTAACCCTAAGTGGAATTTTCCTCCCATGGGATTTCCCCATGTATTTTACCAGGAAATATAGATAGGGTAGCCTAGAAAAGTAAGTTCCCTCCTAACCATACCCAAGTATTCCGAGTTTGTTGGCGATGTCCATTTTGCTCTATGATTTCCTGGTGACATAACCCTAACCCTAACTTAAATTTTACTCCCATGGTATTTTCCCATGTATTTTACCAGGGAACATAGATAGGGCAGCCAAGAAAAGTAAGTGCCCTCATAATCATAATCAAGTATTCCGGGTTTGTTGGCGATGTCCATTTTGCTCTATGATTTCATGGTCACCTAACCCTAAGTTGAATTTTCCTCCCATGGTATTTTCCCATGTATTTTACCAGGAAATATAGATAGGGTAGCCTAGAAAAGTAATTGCCTTCCTAACCATATCCAAGTATTCCGAGTTTGTTGGCCATGTCCATTTTGCTCTATGATTTCCTGGTGACCTAACCCTAACCCTAAGTGGAATTTTCCTCCGATGGGATTTCCCCGTCTATTTTACAAGGAAATATAGATAGGGTAGCCTAGAAAAGTAAGTTCCCTCCTAACCATACCCAAGTATTCAGAGTTTGTTGGTGATGTCCATTTTGCTCTATGATTTCCTGGTGACATAACCCTAACCCTAACTTAAATTTTACGCCCATGCTATTTTCCCATGTATTTTACCAAGAAACATGGATAGGGTAGCCTAGAAAAGTAATTGCCTTCCTAACCATGTCCAAGTATTCCGAGTTTGTTGGCAATGTCCATTTTTCTCTATGACTTCATGGTGACCTAACCCTAAGTGGAATTTTCCTCCCAAGGGATTTTCCCAAGTATTTTACCAAGAAACATAGATAGGGCAGCCTAGAAAACAAAGTGCCTTCCTAACCATACCCAAGTATTCCGAGTTTGTTGGCAATGTCCATTTTGCTCTATCAGTTCAATTTGACCTAACCCTAACCCTAAGTGGAATTTTCCTCCCATGGGATTTCCCCATGTATTTTACCAGGAAACATACATAGGGTAGCCAAGAAAAGTAAGTGCCTTCCTAATCATACCCAAGTATTCCGAGTTTGTGGGTGATTTCCATTTTGCTCTGTGATTTCATGGTGACCTAACCCTAAGCCTAAGTGGAACTTTCCTCCCATGGTATTTTCCCATGTATTTTATCAGGAAATATAGATAGGGCAGCCTAGAAAACTAAGTGCCTTCCTAACCATATCCAAGTATTCCGAGTTTGTTGACAATGTCCATTTTGCTCTATGAGTCATGGGACCTAACCCAACCTAAGTGCAATTTTACCCCAGGATTTTCCATGTATTTTACCAAGAAACATAGCATATGGGTAGGCGAGAAAAAAAGTGATTGCCTTCCTAACCATGTCGAAGTATTCTGAGTTTGTTGGCAATGTCCATTTTTCTCTATGACTTCATGGTGACCTAACCCTAACCCTAAGTGGAATTTTCCTCCCATGGGATTTCCCCATGTATTTTACCAGGAAACATAGATAGGGTAGCCAAGAAAAGTAAGTGCCTTCCTAACCATGTCCAAGTATTCCGAGGTTGTTGGCAATGTCCATTTTTCTCTATGACTTCATGGTGACCTAAAACCCAACCCTAGTGAATTGTCCTCCCATGATTTCCCAGGTATTTTACCAGGAAATATAGATAGGGCAGCCTAGAAAAGTAAGTGCCTTCCTAACCATATCCAAGTATTCCGAGTTTGTTGCCATGTCATTTGCTCTATCAGTTCAATTGTGACCTAACCAAACTTCCTAAGTGGGGAATTTCCTTCCAAGGGATTTTCCCATGTATTACAAGAAACATAAATAGGGTAGCTAGGAAAAGTGAATGCCCTTCCTCAAACCTGTCCAAGTATTCGAGTTTGTTGCAAATGTCCATTATTCTCTTATGACTTTCATGGGACCTAACCCTAACCCTAAAGTGAATTTTCCGCCATGGATTTACCATGTAATTTTACAGGAAATTATAGATAGGGCAGCCTAGAAAAAGTAAGTGCCTTCCTAACCATATCCAAGTATCCGAGGTTTGTTGACAATGTACATTTTGCTTATGAGTTCAATGTGACCTAACCCAAACTCTAAGTGAAATTTTCCTCCCAAGTGATTTTTCCATGTATTTTACCAAGAAACATAGATAGGGTAGCCTAGAAAAGTGATTGCCTTCCTAACCAAGTCCAAGTATTCTGAGTTTGTTGCAAATGTCCATTATTCTCTATGACTTCATGGTGACCTAACCCTAACCCTAAGTGGAATTTTCCTCCCATGGGATTTCCCCTTGTATTTTACCAGGAAATATAGATAAGGTAGCCTAGAAAAGTAAGTTCCCTCCTAACCATACCCAAGTATTCCGAGTTTGTTGGTGATGTCCATTTTGCTGTATGATTTCCTGGTGACATAACCCTAACCCTAACTTAAATTTTACTCCCATGGTATTTTCACATGTATTTTACCAGGAAACATAGATAGGGCAGCCAAGCAAAGTAAGTGCCCTTATAATAATAATCAAGTATTCCGTGTTTGTTTGCGATGTCCATTTTGCTCTATGATTTCATGGTGACCTAACCCTAAGTGGAATTTTCCTCCCATGGTATTTTCCCATGTATTTTACCAGGAAATATAGATAGGGCAGCCTAGAAATGTAAGTGCCTTCCTAACCATATCCAAGTATTCCAAGTTTGTTGGCCATGTCCATCTTGCTATATCAGTTCAATGTGACCTAACCCTAACCCTAAGTGGAATTTTCCTCCCATGGGATTTCCCCATGTATTTTACCAGGAAATATAGACAGGGCAGCCTAGAAATGTAAGTGCCTTCCTAACCATATCCAAGTATTCCGAGTTTGTTGACAATGTCCATTTTGCTCTATGAGTTCAATTTGACCTAACCCTAACCCTAAGTGGAATTTTCCTCCCAAGGGATTTTCCCATGTATTTTACCAAGAAACATAGATAGGGTAGCCGAGAAAAGTGATTGCCTTCCTAACCATGTCCAAGTATTCCGAGTTTGTTGGCAATGTCCATTATTCTCTATGACTTCATGGTGACCTAACCCTAACCCTAAGTGGAATTTTCCTCCCATGGGATTTCCCCATGTATTTTACCAGGAAATATAGATAGGGTAGCCTAGAAAAGTAAGTTCCCTCCTAACCATACCCAAGTAGTCCGAGTTTGTTGGCGATGTCCATTTTGCTCTATGATTTCCTGGTGACATAACCCTAACCCTAACTTAACTTTTACTCCCATGGTATTTTCCCATGTATTTTACCAGGAAACATAGATAGGGCAGCGAAGAAAAGTAAGTGCCCTCCTAATCATAATCAAGTATTCCGGGTTTGTTGGCCATGTCCATTTTGCTCTATGATTTCCTGGTGACCTAACCCTAACCCTAAGTGGAATTTTCCTCCAATGGGATTTCCCCGTCTATTTTACAAGGAAATATAGATAGGGCAGCCTAGAAAACTAAGTGCCTTCCTAACCATATCCAAGTATTCCGAGTTTGTTGACAATGTCCATTTTGCTCTATCAGTTCAATTTGAGCTAACCCTAACCCTAAGTGCAATTTTCCTCCCAAGAGATTTTCCCATGTATTTTACCAACAAACATAGATAGCGTAGCCTAGAAAAGTAATTGCCTTCCTAACCATGTCCAAGTATTCCGTGTTTGTTGGCTGTGTCCATTTTTCTCTATGACTTCATGGTGACCTAACCCTAACCTTAAGTGGAATTTTCCTCCCATGGATTTCAACATGTATTTTACCAGGAAATATAGATAGGGCAGCCTAGAAAAGTAAGTGTCTTCCCAAATATACCCAAGTATTCCGAGTATGTTGGTGATGTCCATTTTGCTCTTTGATTTCATGGTGACCTAACTCTAACCCTAAGTGGAATTTTCCTCCCATAGGATTTTCCCATGTATTTTACCAGGAATTATAGAAAGGGCAGCCTAGAAAAGTAAGTGCCCTCCTAACCATACCCAAGTATTCCGAGTTTGTTGACAATGGCCGTTTTGCTCTATGAGTTCAATGTGACCTAACCCTAACCCTAAGTGAAATTTTCCTCCCAAGGGATTTTTCCATGTATTTTACCAAGAAACGTAGATAGCGTAGCCTAGAAAAGTAATTGCCTTCCTAACCATGTCCAAGTATTCCGAGTTTGTTGGCCATGTCCATTTTGCTCTATGATTTCCTGGTGACCTAACCCTAACCCTAAGTGGAATTTTCCTCTGATGGGATTTCCCCGTCTATTTTACAAGGAAATATAGATAGGGTAGCCTAGAAAAGTAAGTTCCCTCCTAATCATACCCAAGTATTCCGAGTTTGTTGGTGATGTCCATTTTGCTCTATTATTTCCTGGTGACATAACCCTAACCCTAACTTAAATTTTACTCCCATGGTATTTTCCCATGTATTTTACCAAGAAACATGGATAGGGTAGCCTAGAAAAGTAATTGCCTTCCTAACCATGTCCAAGTATTCCGAGTTTGTTGGCAATGTCCATTTTTCTCTATGACTTCATGGTGACCTAACCCTAACCCTAAGTGGAATTTTCCTCCCAAGGGATTTTCCCATGTATTTTACCAAGAAACATAGATAGGGTAGCCTAGAAAAGTAATTGCCTTCCTAACCATGTCCAAGTATTCCGAGTTTGTTGGAAATGTCCATTTTTCTCTATTACTTCATGGTGACCTAACCCTAACCCTAAGTGGAATTTTCCTCCCATGGGATTTCCCCATGTATTTTACCAGGAAATATAGATAGGGCAGCCTAGAAAAGTAAGTGCCTTCCTAACCATATCCAAGTATTCCGAGTTTGTTGGCCATGTCCATTTTGCTCTATCAGTTCAATGTGACCTAACCCAAACTCTAAGTGGAATTTTCCTCCCAAGGGATTTTCCCATGTATTTTACCAAGAAACATAAATAGGGTAGCCTAGAAAAGTGATTGCCTTCCTAACCATGTCCAAGTATTCCGAGTTTGTTGCAAATGTCCATTATTCTCTATGACTTCATGGTGACCTAACCCTAACCCTAAGTGGAATTTTCCTCCCATGGGATTTCCCCATGTATTTTACCAGGAAATATAGATAGGGCAGCCTAGAAAAGTAAGTGCCTTCCTAACCATATCCAAGTATTCCGAGTTTGTTGACAATGTCCATTTTGCTCTATGAGTTCAATGTGACCTAACCCTAACCCTAACTTAACTTTTATTCCCATGGTATTTTCCCATGTATTTTACCAGGAAACATAGATAGGGCAGCGAAGAAAAGTAAGTGCCCTCCTAATCATAATCAAGTATTCCGGGTTTGTTGGCCATGTCCATTTTGCTCTATGATTTCCTGGTGACCTAACCCTAACCCTAAGTGGAATTTTCCTCCAATGGGATTTCCCCGTCTATTTTACAAGGAAATATAGATAGGGCAGCCTAGAAAACTAAGTGCCTTCCTAACCATATCCAAGTATTCCGAGTTTGTTGACAATGTCCATTTTGCTCTATGAGTTCAATTTGAGCTAACCCTAACCCTAAGTGCAATTTTCCTCCCAAGAGATTTTCCCATGTATTTTACCAAGAAACATAGATAGGGTAGCCTAGAAAAGTAATTGCCTTCCTAACCATGTCCAAGTATTCTGTGTTTGTTGGCTATGTCCATTTTTCTCTATGACTTCATGGTGACCTAACCCTAACCTTAAGTGGAATTTTCCTCCCATGGATTTCAACATGTATTTTACCAGAAAATATAGATAGGGCAGCCTAGAAAAGTAAGTGTCTTCCCAAATATACCCAAGTATTCCGAGTATGTTGGTGATGTCCATTTTGCTCTTTGATTTCATGGTGACCTAACCCTAACCCTAAGTGGAATTTTCCTCCCATAGGATTTTCCCATGTATTTTACCAGGAATTATAGAAAGGGCAGCCTAGAAAAGTAAGTGCCCTCCTAACCATACCCAAGTATTCCGAGTTTGTTGACAATGTCCGTTTTGCTCTATGAGTTCAATGTGACCTAACCCTAACCCTAAGTGAAATTTTCCTCCCAAGGGATTTTTCCATGTATTTTACCAAGAAACGTAGATAGCGTAGCCTAGAAAAGTAATTGCCTTCCTAACCATGTCCAAGTATTCCGAGTTTGTTGGCAATGTCCATTTTGCTCTATCAGTTCAATGTGACCTAACCCTAACCCTAAGTGGAATTTTCCTCCCAAGAGATTTTCCCATGTATTTTACTAAGAAACATAGATAGGGTAGCCTAGAAAAGCAATTGCCTTCCTAACCATGTCCAAGTATTCCGTGTTTGTTGGCTGTGTCCATTTTTCTCTATGACTTCATGGTGACCTAACCCTAACCTTAAGTGGAATTTTCCTCCCATGGATTTCAACATGTATTTTACCAGGAAATATAGATAGGGCAGCCTAGAAAAGTAAGTGTCTTCCCAAATATACCCAAGTATTCCGAGTATGTTGGTGATGTCCATTTTGCTCTTTGATTTCATGGTGACGTAACCCTAACCCTAAGTGGAATTTTCCTCCCATAGGATTTTCCCATGTATTTTACCAGGAATTATAGAAAGGGCAGCCTAGCAAAGTAAGTGCCCTCCTAACCATACCCAAGTATTCCGAGTTTGTTGACAATGTCCATTTTGCTCTATGAGTTCAATGTGACCTAACCCTAACCCTAAGTGAAATTTTCCTCCCAAGGGATTTTTCCATGTATTTTACCAAGAAACATAGATAGGGTAGCCTAGAAAAGTAATTGCCTTCCTAACCATGTCCAAGTATTCCGGGTTTGCTGGCGATGTCCATTTTGCTCTATGATTTCATGGTGACCTAACCCTAAGTTGAATTTTCCTCCCATGGTATTTTCCCATGTATTTTACCAGGAAATATAGATAGGGCAGCCTAGAAATGTAAGTGCCTTCCTAACCATATCCAAGTATTCCGAGTTTGTTGGCCATGTCCATTTTGCTCTATGATTTCCTGGTGACCTAACCCTAACCCTAAGTGGAATTTTCCTCCGATGGGATTTCCCCGTCTATTTTACAAGGAAATATAGATAGGGTAGCCTAGAAAAGTAAGTTCCCTCCTAATCATACCCAAGTATTCCGAGTTTGTTGGTGATGTCCATTTTGCTCTATTATTTCCTGGTGACATAACCCTAACCCTAACTTAAATTTTACTCCCATGGTATTTTCCCATGTATTTTACCAAGAAACATGGATAGGGTAGCCTAGAAAAGTAATTGCCTTCCTAACCATGTCCAAGTATTCCGAGTTTGTTGGCAATGTCCATTTTTCTCTATGACTTCATGGTGACCTAACCCTAACCCTAAGTGGAATTTTCCTCCCAAGGGATTTTCCCATGTATTTTACCAAGAAACATAGATAGGGTAGCCTAGAAAAGTGATTGCCTTCCTAACCATGTCCAAGTATTCCGAGTTTGTTGGCAATGTCCATTTTGCTCTATGAGTTCAATGTGACCTAACCCTAAGTGAAATTTTCCTCCCAAGGCATTTTTCCATGTATTTTAACAAGAAACATAGATAGGGTAGCCTAGAAAAGTGATTGCCTTCCTAACCATGTCCAAGTATTCCGAGTTTGTTGGCAATGTCCATTATTCTCTATGACTTCATGGTGACCTAACCCTAAGTGAAATTTTCCTCCCAAGGGATTTTTCCATGTATTTTACCAAGAAACATAGATAGGGCAGCCAAGAAAAGTAAGTGCCCTCATAATAATAATCAAGTATTCCGGGTTTGTTGGCGATGTCCATTTTCCTCTATGATTTCATAGTGACCTAACCCTAAGTTGAATTTTCCTCCCATGGTATTTTCCCATGTATTTTACCAGGAAATATAGACAGGGCAGCCTAGAAATGTAAGTGCCTTCCTAACCATATCCAAGTATTCCGAGTTTGTTGACAATGTCCATTTTGCTCTATCAGTTCAATGGGACCTAACCCTAACCCTAAGTGGAATTTTCCTCCCAAGGGATTTTCCCATGTATTTTACCAAGAAACATAGATAGGGTAGCCGAAAAAAGTGATTGCCTTCCTAACCATGTCCAAGTATTCCGAGTTTGTTGGCAATGTCCATTATTCTCTATGACTTCATGGTGACCTAACCCTAACCCTAAGTGGAATTTTCCTCCCATGGGATTTCCCCATGTATTTTGCCAGGAAATATAGATAGGGTAGCCTTGAAAAGTAAGTTCCCTCCTAACCATACTCAAGTATTCCGAGTTTGTTGGCGATGTCCATTTTGCTCTATGATTTCCTGGTGACATAACCCTAACCCTAACTTAAATTTTACTCCCATGGTATTTTCCCATGTATTTTACCAGGAAACATAGATAGGGCAGCCAAGAAAAGTAAGTGCCCTTATAATAATATCAAGTATTCCGGGTTTGTTGGCGATGTCCATTTTGCTCTATGATTTCATGGTGACCTAACCCTAAGTTGAATTTTCCTCCCATGGTATTTTTCCATGTATTTTACCAGGAAATATAGATAGGGCAGCCTAGAAAAGTAAGTTCCCTCCTAACCATACCCAAGTATTCCGAGTTTCTTGGCGATGTCCATTTTGCTCTGTGATTTCCTGGTGACATAACCCTAACCCTAACCATATCCAAGTATTCCGAGTTTGTTGACAATGTCCATTTTGCTCTATGAGTTCAATTTGACCTAACCCTAACCCTAAGTGGAATTTTCCTCCCAAGGGATTTTCCCATGTATTTTACCAAGAAACATAGATAGGGTAGCCGAGAAAAGTGATTGCCTTCCTAACCATGTCCAAGTATTCCGAGTTTGTTGGCAATGTCCATTTTTCTCTATGACTTCATGGTGACCTAACCCTAACCCTAAGTGGAATTTTCCTCCCATGGGATTTCCCTATGTATTTTACCAGGAAACATAGATAGGGTAGCCAAGAAAAGTAAGTGCCTTCCTAACCATATCCAAGTATTCCGAGTTTGTTGGTGATGTCCATTTTTCTCTATGACTTCATGGTGACCTAACCCTAACCCTAAGTGGAATTTTCCTCCCATGGTATTTTCCCATGTATTTTACCAGGAAATATATATAGGGCAGCCTAGAAAAGTAAGTGCCTTCCTAACCATATCCAAGTATTCCGAGTTTGTTGGTAATGTCCATTTTGCTCTATGATTTCCTGGTGACCTAACCCTAACCCTAACTTAAATTTTACTCCCATGGTATTTTCCCATGTATTTTACCAGGAAACATAGATAGGGCAGCCAAGAAAAATAAGTGCCCTTATAATAATAATCAAGTATTCCGGGTTTGTTGGCGATGTCCATTTTGCTCTATGATTTCATGGTGACCTAACCCTAAGTTGAATTTTCCTCCGATGGTATTTTCCCATGTATTTTACCAAGAAACATAGATAGGGTAGCCTAGAAAAGTGATTGCCTTCCTAACCATGTCCAAGTATTCCGAGTTTGTTGGCTATGTCCCTTATTCTCTATGACTTCATGGTGACCTAACCCTAACCCTAAGTGGAATTTTCCTCCCATGGGATTTCCCCATCTATTTTACCAGGAAATATAGATAGGGTAGCCTAGAAAAGTAAGTTCCCTCCTAACCATACCCAAGTATTCCGAGTTTGTTGGTAATGTCCATTTTGCTCTATGATTTCCTGGTGACCTAACCCTAACCCTAACTTAAATTTTACTCCCATGGTATTTTCCCATGTATTTTACCAGGAAACATAGATAGGGCAGCCAAGAAAAATAAGTGCCCTTATAATAATAATCAAGTATTCCGGGTTTGTTGGCGATGTCCATTTTGCTCTATGATTTCATGGTGACCTAACCCTAAGTTGAATTTTCCTCCCATGGTATTTTCCCATGTATTTTACCAGGAAATATAGATAGGGCAGCCTAGAAATTTAAGTGCTTTCCTAACCATATCCAAGTATTCCGAGTTTGTTGGCCATGCCCATTTTGCTCTATGATTTCCTGGTGACCTAACCCTAACCCTAAGTGGAATTTTCCTCCAATGGGATTTCCCCGTCTATTTTACAAGGAAATATAGATAGGGCAGCCTAGAAAACTAAGTGCCTTCCTAACCATATCCAAGTATTCCGAGTTTGTTGACAATGTCCATTTTGCTCTATGAGTTCAATATGACCTAACCCTAACCCTAAGTGAAATTTTCCTCCCAAGGGATTTTTCCATGTATTTTACCAAGAATCATAGATAGGGTAGCCTAGAAAAGTAATTGCCTTCCTAACCATGTCCAAGTATTCCGAGTTTGTTGGCTATGTCCATTTTTCTCTATGACTTCATGGTGACCTAACCCTAACCCTAAGTGCAATTTTCCTCCCAAGGCATTTTCCCATGTATTTTACCAAGAAGGCTGGATAGGGTAGCCTAGAAAAGTAATTGCCTTCCTAACCATACCCAAGTATTCCGGGTTTGTTGACAATGTCCATTTTGCTCTATGAGTTCAATGGGACCTAACCCTAACTCTAAGTGGAATTTTCCTCCCAAGGGATTTTCCCATGTATTTTACCAAGAAACATAGATAGGGTAGCCTAGAAAAGTTATTTCCTTCCTAACCATGTGCAAGTATTCCGAGTTTCTTGGCAATGTCCATTATTCTCTATGACTTCATGGTGACCTAACGCTAACCCTAAGTGGAATTTTCCTCCCTTGGTATTTTCCCATGTATTTTACAAGGAAATATAGATAGGGCAGCCTAGAAAAGTAAGTGCCTTCCTAACCATACCCAAGTATTCCGATTTTGTTGGTGATTTCCATTTTGCTCTGTGATTTCATGGTGACCTAACCCTAAGCCTAAGTGGAATTTTCCTCCCAATGGGATTTCCCCATGTATTTTACCAGGAAATATAGACAGGGTAGCCTAGAAAAATAAGTGCCCTCCTAACCAAACCCAAGTATTCCGGGTTTGTTGGCCATGTCCATTTTGCTCTATTATTTCCTGGTGACCTAACCCTAACTCTAAGTGAAATTTTCCTCCCATGGGATTTTCCTATGTATTTTTCCAAGAAACATAGATAGGGTAGCCTTGCAAATTAATTGCCTTCCTAACCATGTCCAAGTATTCCGAGTTTGTTGGTTATGTCCATTTTGCTCTATGATTTCCTGGTGACCTAACCCTAAGTTGAATTTTCCTCCCATGGTATTTTCCCATGTATTTTACCAGGAAATATAGATAGGGCAGCCTAGAAATTTAAGTGCCTTCCTACCCATATCCAAGTATTCCGAGTTTGTTGGTTATGTCCATTTTGCTCTATGATTTCATGGTGACCTAACCCTAAGTTGAATTTTCCTCCCATGGTATTTTCCCATGTATTTTACCAGGAAATGTAGATAGGGCAGCCTAGAAAAGTAAGTGCCTTCCTAACCATACCCAAGTATTCCGATTTTGTTGGTGATTTCCATTTTGCTCTGTGATTTCATGGTGACCTAACCCTAAGCCTAAGTGGAATTTTCCTCCCAATGGGATTTCCCCATGTATTTTACCAGGAAATATAGACAGGGTAGCCTAGAAAAGTAAGTTCCCTCCTAACCATACCCAAGTATTCCGAGTTTGTTGGCGATGTCCATTTTGCTCTATGATTTCCTGGTGACATAACCCTAACCCTAACTTAACTTTTATTCCCATGGTATTTTCCCATGTATTTTACCAGGAAACATAGATAGGGCAGCGAAGAAAAGTAAGTGCCCTCCTAATCATAATCAAGTATTCCGGGTTTGTTGGCCATGTCCATTTTGCTCTATGATTTCCTGGTGACCTAACCCTAACCCTAAGTGGAATTTTCCTCCAATGGGATTTCCCCGTCTATTTTACAAGGAAATATAGATAGGGCAGCCTAGAAAACTAAGTGCCTTCCTAACCATATCCAAGTATTCGGAGTTTGTTGACAATGTCCATTTTGCTCTATGAGTTCAATTTGAGCTAACCCTAACCCTAAGTGCAATTTTCCTCCCAAGAGATTTTCCCATGTATTTTACCAAGAAACATAGATAGGGTAGCCTAGAAAAGTAATTGCCTTCCTAACCATGTCCAAGTATTCCGTGTTTGTTGGCTGTGTCCATTTTTCTCTATGACTTCATGGTGACCTAACCCTAACCTTAAGTGGAATTTTCCTCCCATGGATTTCAACATGTATTTTACCAGGAAATATAGATAGGGCAGCCTAGAAAAGTAAGTGTCTTCCCAAATATACCCAAGTATTCCGAGTATGTTGGTGATGTCCATTTTGCTCTTTGATTTCATGGTGACCTAACCCTAACCCTAAGTGGAATTTTCCTCCCATAGGATTTTCCCATGTATTTTACCAGGAATTATAGAAAGGGCAGCCTAGAAAAGTAAGTGCCCTCCTAACCATACCCAAGTATTCCGAGTTTGTTGACAATGTCCATTTTGCTCTATGAGTTCAATGTGACCTAACCCTAACCCTAAGTGAAATTTTCCTCCCAAGGGATTTTTCCATGTATTTTACCAAGAAACATAGATAGGGTAGCCGAGAAAAGTGATTGCCTTCCTAACCATGTCCAAGTATTCCGAGTTTGTTGGCAATGTCCATTATTCTCTATGACTTCATGGTGACCTAACCCTAACCCTAAGTGGAATTTTCCTCCCATGGGATTTCCCCATGTATTTTACCAGGAAATATAGATAGGGTAGCCTAGAAAAGTAAGTTCCCTCCTAACCATACCCAAGTATTCCGAGTTTGTTGGCGATGTCCATTTTGCTCTATGATTTCCTGGTGACATAACCCTAACCCTAACTTAAATTTTACTCCCATGGTATTTTCCCATGTATTTTACCAGGAAACATAGATAGGGCAGCGAAGAAAAGTAAGTGCCCTCCTAATCATAATCAAGTATTCCGGGTTTGTTGGCCATGTCCATTTTGCTCTATGATTTCCTGGTGACCTAACCTAACCCTAAGTGGAATTTTCCTCCAAGGGATTTCCCCGTCTATTTTACAAGGAAATATAGATAGGGCAGCCTAGAAAACTAAGTGCCTTCCTAACCATATCCAAGTATTCCGAGTTTGTTGACAATGTCCATTTTGCTCTATGAGTTCAATTTGAGCTAACCCTAACCCTAAGTGCAATTTTCCTCCCAAGAGATTTTCCCATGTATTTTACCAAGAAACATAGATAGGGTAGCCTAGAAAAGTAATTGCCTTCCTAACCATGTCCAAGTATTCCGTGTTTGTTGGCTATGTCCATTTTTCTCTATGACTTCATGGTGACCTAACCCTAACCTTAAGTGGAATTTTCCTCCCATGGATTTCAACATGTATTTTACCAGGAAATATAGATAGGGCAGCCTAGAAAAGTAAGTGTCTTCCCAAATATACCCAAGTATTCCGAGTATGTTGGTGATGTCCATTTTGCTCTTTGATTTCATGGTGACCTAACCCTAACCCAAGTGGAATTTTCCTCCCATAGGATTTTCCCATGTATTTTACCAGGAATTATAGAAAGGGCAGCCTAAAAAAGTAAGTGCCCTCCTAACCATACCCAAGTATTCCGAGTTTGTTGACAATGTACATTTTGCTCTATGAGTTCAATGTGACCTAACCCTAAGTGAAATTTTCCTCCCAAGGGATTTTTCCATGTATTTTACCAAGAAACGTAGATAGGGTAGCCTAGAAAAGTAATTGCCTTCCTAACCATGTCCAAGTATTGCGAGTTTGTTGGCAATGTCCATTTTGCTCTATGAGTTCAATGTGACCTAACCCTAAATGAAATTTTCCTCCCAAGGGATTTTTCCATGTATTTTACCAAGAAACATAGATAGGGTAGCCTAGAAAAGTGATTGCCTTCCTAACCATGTCCAAGTATTCCGAGTTTGTTGGCAATCTCCATTATTCTCTATGACTTCATGGTGACCTAACCCTAACCCTAAGTGGAATTTTCCTCCCATGGGATTTCCCCATGTATTTTACCAGGAAATATAGATAGGGTAGCCTAGAAAAGTAAGTGCCCTCCTAACCAAACCCAAGTATTCCGGGTTTGTTGGCCATGTCCATTTTGCTCTATGATTTCCTGGTGACCTTACGCTAACCCTAAGTGGAATTTTCCTCCCAAGGGATTTTTCCATGTATTTTACCAAGAAACATAGATAGGGTAGCCTAGAAAAGTAATTGCCTTCCTAACCATGTCCAAGTATTCCGGGTTTGTTGGCGATGTCCATTTTGCTCTATAATTTCATGGTGACCTAACCCTAAGTTGAATTTTCCTCCCATGGTATTTTCCCATGTATTTTACCAGGAAATATAGATAGGGCAGCCTAGAAATGTAAGTGCCTTCCTAACCATATCCAAGTATTCCGAGTTTGTTGGCCATGTCCATTTTGCTCTATCAGTTCAATGTGATCTAACCCTAACCCTAAGTGGAATTTTCCTCCCAAGGGATTTTCCCATGTATTTTACCAAGAAACATAGATAGGGTAGCCTAGAAAAGTAATTGCCTTCCTAACCATGTCCAAGTATTCCGAGTTTGTTGGCAATGTCCATTTTTCTCTATGACTTCATGGTGACCTAACCCTAACACTAAGTGGAATTTTCCTCCCATTGGATTTCAACATGTATTTTATCAGGAAATATAGATAGGGCAGCCTAGAAAACTAAGTGCCTTCCTAACCATACCCAAGTATTCCGAGTTTGTTGGCAATGTCCATTTTGCTCTATCAGTTCAATGTGACCTAACCCTAACCCTCAGTGGAATTTTCCTCCCATGGGATTTCCCCATGTATTTTACCAGGAAATATAGATAGGGTAGCCAAGAAAAGTAAGTGCCTTCCTAACCATACCCAAGTATTCTGAGTTTGTTGGTGATGTCCATTTTGCTCTGTGATTTCATGGTGACCTAACCCTAAGCCTAAGTGGAACTTTCCTCCCATGGTATTTTCCCATGTATTTTACCAGGAAATATAGATAGGGCAGCGTAGAAAAGTAAGTGCCTTCCTAACCATATCCAAGTATTCCGAGTTTGTTGACAATGTCCATTTTGCTCTATGAGTTCAATGGGACCTAACCCTAACCCTAAGTGCAATTTTCCTCCCAAGGGATTTTCCCATGTATTTTACCAAGAAACATAGATAGGGTAGCCGAGAAAAGTGATTGCCTTCCTAACCATGTCGAAGTATTCTGAGTTTGTTGGCAATGTCCATTTTTCTCTATGACTTCATGGTGACCTAACCCTAACCCTAAGTGGAATTTTCCTCCCATGGGATTTCCCCATGTATTTTACCAGGAAACATAGATAGGGTAGCCAAGAAAAGTAAGTGCCTTCCTAACCATATCCAAGTATTCCGAGTTTGTTGGTGATGTCCATTTTGCTCTGTGATTTCATGGTGACCTAATCCTAAGCCTAAGTGGAACTTTCCTCCCATGGTATTTTCCCATGTATTTTACCAGGAAATATAGATAGGGCAGCCTAGAAAAGTAAGTGCCTTCCTAACCATATCCAAGTATTCCGAGTTTGTTGACAATGTCCATTTTGCTCTATGAGTTCAATGTGACCTAACTCTAACCCTAAGTGGAATTTTCCCCCAAGGGATTTTCCCATGTATTTTACCAAGAAACATAGATAGGGTAGCCTAGAAAAGTGATTGCCTTCCTAACCATGTCCAAGTATTCCGAGTTTGTTGGCAATGTCCTTATTCTCTATGACTTCATGGTGACCTAACCCTAACCCTAAGTGGAATTTTCCTCCCATGGGATTTTCCCATCTATTTTACCAGGAAATATAGATAGGGTAGCCTAGAAAAGTAAGTTCCCTCCTAACCATACCAAGTATTCCGAGTTTGTTGGTTAATGTCCATTTTGCTCTATGATTTCCTGGTGACCTAACCTAACCCTAACTTAAATTTTACTCCCATGGTATTTTCCCATGTATTTTACCAGGAAACATAGATAGGGCAGCCAAGAAAAATAAGTGCCCTTATAATAATAATCAAGTATTCCGGGTTTGTTGGCGATGTCCATTTTGCTCTATGATTTCATGGTGACCTAACCCTAAGTTGAATTTTCCTCCCATGGTATTTTCCCATGTATTTTACCAGGAAATATAGATAGGGCAGCCTAGAAATTTAAGTGCTTTCCTAACCATATCCAAGTATTCCGAGTTTGTTGGCCATGCCCATTTTGCTCTATGATTTCCTGGTGACCTAACCCTAACCCTAAGTGGAATTTTCCTCCCATGGGATTTCCCCATCTATTTTACAAGGAAATATACATAGGGCAGCCTAGAAAACTAAGTGCCTTCCTAACCATATCCAAGTATTCCGAGTTTGTTGACAATGTCCATTTTGCTCTATGAGTTCAATTTGACCTAACCCTAACCCTAACCCTAAGTGCAATTTTCCTCCCAAGGGATTTTCCCATGTATTTTACCAAGAAACATAGATAGGGTAGCCTAGAAAAGTAATTGCCTTCCTAACCATGTCCAAGTATTCCGAGTTTGTTGGCTATGTCCATTTTTCTCTATGACTTCATGGTGACCTAACCCTAACCCTAAGTGCAATTTTCCTCCCAAGGCATTTTCCCATGTATTTTACCAAGAAGGATGGATAGGGTAGCCTAGAAAAGTAATTGCCTTCCTAACCATACCCAAGTATTCCGGGTTTGTTGACAATGTCCATTTTGCTCTATGAGTTCAATGGGACCTAACCCTAACCCTAAGTGGAATTTTCCTCCCAAGGGATTTTCCCATGTATTTTACCAAGAAACATAGATAGGGTAGCCTAGAAAAGTTATTTCCTTCCTAACCATGTGCAAGTATTCCGAGTTTCTTGGCAATGTCCATTATTCTCTATGACTTCATGGTGACCTAACGCTAACCCTAAGTGGAATTTTCCTCCCTTGGTATTTTCCCATGTATTTTACAAGGAAATATAGATAGGGCAGCCTAGAAAAGTAAGTGCCTTCCTAACCATACCCAAGTATTCCGATTTTGTTGGTGATTTCCATTTTGCTCTGTGATTTCATGGTGACCTAACCCTAAGCCTAAGTGGAATTTTCCTCCCAATGGGATTTCCCCATGTATTTTACCAGGAAATATAGACAGGGTAGCCTAGAAAAATAAGTGCCCTCCTAACCAAACCCAAGTATTCCGGGTTTGTTGGCCATGTCCATTTTGCTCTATTATTTCCTGGTGACCTAACCCTAACTCTAAGTGAAATTTTCCTCCCATGGGATTTTCCTATGTATTTTTCCAAGAAACATAGATAGGGTAGCCTTGCAAAGTAATTGCCTTCCTAACCATGTCCAAGTATTCCGAGTTTGTTGGTTATGTCCATTTTGCTCTATGATTTCCTGGTGACCAAACCCTAAGTTGAATTTTCCTCCCATGGTATTTTCCCATGTATTTTACCAGGAAATATAGATAGGGCAGCCTAGAAATTTAAGTGCCTTCCTAACCATATCCAAGTATTCCGAGTTTGTTGGTTATGTCCATTTTGCTCTATGATTTCATGGTGACCTAACCCTAAGTTGAATTTTCCTCCCATGGTATTTTCCCATGTATTTTACCAGGAAATGTAGATAGGGCAGCCTAGAAATGTAAGTGCCTTCCTAACCATATCCAAGTATTCCGAGTTTGTTGGCAATGTCCATTATTCTCTATGACTTCATGGTGACCTAACCCTAACCCTAAGTAGAATTTTCCTCCCATGGGATTTCCCCATGTATTTTACCACGAAATGTAGATAGGGTAGCCTAGAAAAGTAAGTTCCCTCCTAACCATACCCAAGTATTCCGAGTTTGTTGGCGATGTCCATTTTGCTCTGTGATTTCCTGGTGACATAACCCTAACCCTAACCATATCCAAGTATTCCGAGTTTGTTGACAATGTCCATTTTGCTGTATCAGTTCAATGGGACCTAACCGTAACCCTAAGTGGAATTTTCCTCCCAAGGGATTTTCTCATGTATTTTACCAAGAAACATAGATAGGGTAGCCGAGAAAAGTGATTGCCTTCCTAACCGTGTCCAAGTATTCCGAGTTTGTTGGCAATGTCCATTTTACTCTATGAGTTCAATGTGACCTAACCCTAAATGAAATTTTCCTCCCAAGGGATTTTTCCATGTATTTTACCAAGAAACATAGATAGGGTAGCCTAGAAAAGTGATTGCCTTCCTAACCATGTCCAAGTATTCCGGGTTTGTTGGCAATGTCCATTATTCTCTATGACTTTATGGTGACCTAACCCTAACCCTAAGTGGAATTTTCCTCCAATGGGATTTCCCCATGTATTTTACCAGGACATATAGATAGGGTAGCCTAGAAAAGTAAGTTCCCTCGTAACCATACCCAAGTATTCCGAGTTTGTTTACGATGTCCATTTTGCTCTATGATTTCCTGGTGACATAACCCTAACCCTAACTTAAATTTTACTCCCATGGTATTTTCCCATGTATTTTACCAGGAAACATAGATAGGGCAGCCAAGAAAAGTAAGTGCCTTCCTAACCATATCCAAGTATTCCGAGTTTGTTGACAATGTCCATTTTGCTCTATGAGTTCAATGGGACCTAACCCTAACCCTAAGTGCAATTTTCCTCCCAAGGGATTTTCCCATGTATTTTACCAAGAAACATAGATAGGGTAGCCGAGAAAAGTGATTGCCTTCCTAACCATGTCGAAGTATTCTGAGTTTGTTGGCAATGTCCATTTTTCTCTATGACTTCATGGTGACCTAACCCTAACCCTAAGTGGAATTTTCCTCCCATGGGATTTCCCCATGTATTTTACCAGGAAACATAGATAGGGTAGCCAAGAAAAGTAAGTGCCTTCCTAACCATATCCAAGTATTCCGAGTTTGTTGGTGATGTCCATTTTGCTCTGTGATTTCATGGTGACCTAATCCTAAGCCTAAGTGGAACTTTCCTCCCATGGTATTTTCCCATGTATTTTACCAGGAAATATAGATAGGGCAGCCTAGAAAAGTAAGTGCCTTCCTAACCATATCCAAGTATTCCGAGTTTGTTGGCCATGTCCATTTTGCTCTATTAGTTCAATGTGACCTAACTCTAACCCTAAGTGGAATTTTCCTCCCAAGGGATTTTCCCATGTATTTTACCAAGAAACATAGATAGGGTAGCCTAGAAAAGTGATTGCCTTCCTAACCATGTCCAAGTATTCCGAGTTTGTTGGCAATGTCCATTATTCTCTATGACTTCATGGTGACCTAACCCTAACCCTAAGTGGAATTTTCCTCCCATGGGATTTCCCCATCTATTTTACCAGGAAATATAGATAGGGTAGCCTAGAAAAGTAAGTTCCCTCCTAACCATACCCAAGTATTCCGAGTTTGTTGGTAATGTCCATTTTGCTCTATGATTTCCTGGTGACCTAACCCTAACCCTAACTTAAATTTTACTCCCATGGTATTTTCCCATGTATTTTACCAGGAAACATAGATAGGGCAGCCAAGAAAAATAAGTGCCCTTATAATAATAATCAAGTATTCCGGGTTTGTTGGCGATGTCCATTTTGCTCTATGATTTCATGGTGACCTAACCCTAAGTTGAATTTTCCTCCCATGGTATTTTCCCATGTATTTTACCAGGAAATATAGATAGGGCAGCCTAGAAATTTAAGTGCTTTCCTAACCATATCCAAGTATTCCGAGTTTGTTGGCCATGCCCATTTTGCTCTATGATTTCCTGGTGACCTAACCCTAACCCTAAGTGGAATTTTCCTCCCATGGGATTTCCCCATCTATTTTACAAGGAAATATACATAGGGCAGCCTAGAAAACTAAGTGCCTTCCTAACCATATCCAAGTATTCCGAGTTTGTTGACAATGTCCATTTTGCTCTATGAGTTCAATTTGACCTAACCCTAACCCTAACCCTAAGTGCAATTTTCCTCCCAAGGGATTTTCCCATGTATTTTACCAAGAAACATAGATAGGGTAGCCTAGAAAAGTAATTGCCTTCCTAACCATGTCCAAGTATTCCGAATTTGTTGGCTATGTCCATTTTTCTCTATGACTTCATGGTGACCTAACCCTAACCCTAAGTGCAATTTTCCTCCCAAGGCATTTTCCCATGTATTTTACCAAGAAGGCTGGATAGGGTAGCCTAGAAAAGTAATTGCCTTCCTAACCATACCCAAGTATTCCGGGTTTGTTGACAATGTCCATTTTGCTCTATGAGTTCAATGGGACCTAACCCTAACTCTAAGTGGAATTTTCCTCCCAAGGGATTTTCCCATGTATTTTACCAAGAAACATAGATAGGGTAGCCTAGAAAAGTTATTTCCTTCCTAACCATGTGCAAGTATTCCGAGTTTCTTGGCAATGTCCATTATTCTCTATGACTTCATGGTGACCTAACGCTAACCCTAAGTGGAATTTTCCTCCCTTGGTATTTTCCCATGTATTTTACAAGGAAATATAGATAGGGCAGCCTAGAAAAGTAAGTGCCTTCCTAACCATACCCAAGTATTCCGATTTTGTTGGTGATTTCCATTTTGCTCTGTGATTTCATGGTGACCTAACCCTAAGCCTAAGTGGAATTTTCCTCCCAATGGGATTTCCCCATGTATTTTACCAGGAAATATAGACAGGGTAGCCTAGAAAAATAAGTGCCCTCCTAACCAAACCCAAGTATTCCGGGTTTGTTGGCCATGTCCATTTTGCTCTATTATTTCCTGGTGACCTAACCCTAACTCTAAGTGAAATTTTCCTCCCATGGGATTTTCCTATGTATTTTTCCAAGAAACATAGATAGGGTAGCCTTGCAAATTAATTGCCTTCCTAACCATGTCCAAGTATTCCGAGTTTGTTGGTTATGTCCATTTTGCTCTATGATTTCCTGGTGACCTAACCCTAAGTTGAATTTTCCTCCCATGGTATTTTCCCATGTATTTTACCAGGAAATATAGATAGGGCAGCCTAGAAATTTAAGTGCCTTCCTAACCATATCCAAGTATTCCGAGTTTGTTGGTTATGTCCATTTTGCTCTATGATTTCATGGTGACCTAACCCTAAGTTGAATTTTCCTCCCATGGTATTTTCCCATGTATTTTACCAGGAAATGTAGATAGGGCAGCCTAGAAATGTAAGTGCCTTCCTAACCATATCCAAGTATTCCGAGTTTGTTGGCAATGTCCATTATTCTCTATGACTTCATGGTGACCTAACCCTAACCCTAAGTAGAATTTTCCTCCCATGGGATTTCCCCATGTATTTTACCACGAAATGTAGATAGGGTAGCCTAGAAAAGTAAGTTCCCTCCTAACCATACCCAAGTATTCCGAGTTTGTTGGCGATGTCCATTTTGCTCTGTGATTTCCTGGTGACATAACCCTAACCCTAACCATATCCAAGTATTCCGAGTTTGTTGACAATGTCCATTTTGCTGTATCAGTTCAATGGGACCTAACCGTAACCCTAAGTGGAATTTTCCTCCCAAGGGATTTTCTCATGTATTTTACCAAGAAACATAGATAGGGTAGCCGAGAAAAGTGATTGCCTTCCTAACCGTGTCCAAGTATTCCGAGTTTGTTGGCAATGTCCATTTTACTCTATGAGTTCAATGTGACCTAACCCTAAATGAAATTTTCCTCCCAAGGGATTTTTCCATGTATTTTACCAAGAAACATAGATAGGGTAGCCTAGAAAAGTGATTGCCTTCCTAACCATGTCCAAGTATTCCGGGTTTGTTGGCAATGTCCATTATTCTCTATGACTTTATGGTGACCTAACCCTAACCCTAAGTGGAATTTTCCTCCAATGGGATTTCCCCATGTATTTTACCAGGAAATATAGATAGGGTAGCCTAGAAAAGTAAGTTCCCTCGTAACCATACCCAAGTATTCCGAGTTTGTTTACGATGTCCATTTTGCTCTATGATTTCCTGGTGACATAACCCTAACCCTAACTTAAATTTTACTCCCATGGTATTTTCCCATGTATTTTACCAGGAAACATAGATAGGGCAGCCAAGAAAAGTAAGTGCCCTCATAATAATAATCAAGTATTCCGGGTTTGTTGGCGATGTCCATTTTGCTCTACGATTTCATGGTGACCTAACCCTAAGTTGAATTTTCCTCCCATGGTATTTTCCCATGTATTTTACCAGGAAATATAGATAGGGCAGCCGAGAAATTTAAGTGCCTTCCTAACCATATCCAAGTATTCCGAGTTTGTTGGTTATGTCCATTTTGCTCTATGATTTCATGGTGACCTAATCCTAAGTTGAATTTTCCTCCCATGGTATTTTCCCATGTATTTTACCAGGAAATATAGATAGGGCAGCCTAGAAATTTAAGTGCCTTCCTAACCATACCCAAGTATTCCGAGTTTGTTGGCGATGTCCATTTTGCTCTGTGATTTCCTGGTGACATAACCCTAACCCTAACTTAAATTTTACTCCCATGGGATTTCCCCATGTATTTTACCACGAAATGTAGATAGGGTAGCCTAGAAAAGTAAGTTCCCTCCTAACCATAACCAAGTATTCCGAGTTTGTTGGCGATGTCCATTTTGCTCTGTGATTTCCTAGTGACATAACCCTAACCCTAACTTAAATTTTACTCCCATGGTATTTTCCCATGTATTTTACCAGGGAACATAGATAGGGCAGCCTAGAAAAGTAACTGCCTTCCTAACTATGTCCAAGTATTCCGAGTTTGTTGGCAATGTCCATTTTGCTCTATGAGTTCAATTTGACCTAATCCTAACCCTAACCGTAAGTGCAATTTTCCTCCCAAGGGATTTTCCCATGTATTTTACCAAGAAACATAGATAGGGTAGCCTAGAAAAGTAATTGCATTTTTAACCATGTCCAAGTATTCCAAGTTTGTTGGCTATGTCCATTTTTCTCTATGACTTCATGGTGACCTAACCCTAACCCTAAGTGGAATTTTCCTCCCATGGATTTCAACATGTATTTTACCAGGAAATATAGATAGGGCAGCCTAGAAAAGTAAGTGCCCTCCTAACCATACCCAAGGATTCCGAGTTTGTTGACAATGTCCATTTTGCTCTATGAGTTCAATGTGACCTAACCCTAACCCTAAGTGGAATTTTCCTCCCAAGGGATTTTTCCATATATTTTACCAAGAAACATAGATAGGGTAGCCTAGAAAAGTAATTGCCTTCCTAACCATGTCCAAGTATTCTGAGTTTGTTGGCAATGTCCATTTTGCTCTATCAGTTCAATGTGACCTAACCCTAACCCTAAGTGGAATTTTCCTCCCATGGTATTTTCCCATGTATTTTACCAGGAAATATAGATAGGGCAGCCTAGAAATTTAAGTGCTTTCCTAACCATATCCAAGTATTCCGAGTTTGTTGGCCATGCCCATTTTGCTCTATGATTTCCTGGTGACCTAACCCTAACCCTAAGTGGAATTTTCCTCCCATGGGATTTCCCCGTCTATTTTACAAGGAAATATACATAGGGCAGCCTAGAAAACTAAGTGCCTTCCTAACCATATCAAAGTATTCCGAGTTTGTTGACAATGTCCATTTTGCTCTATGAGTTCAATTTGACCTAACCCTAACCCTAACCCTAAGTGCAATTTTCCTCCCATGGATTTCAACATGTATTTTACCAGGAAATATAGATAGGGCAGCCTAGAAAAGTAAGTGCCTTCCTAACCATACCCAAGTATTCCGACTTTGTTGGTGATTTCCATTTTGCTCTGTGATTTCATGGTGACCTAACCTTAAGCCTAAGTGGAATTTTCCTCCCAATGGGATTTCCCCATGTATTTTACCAGGAAATATAGACAGGGTAGCCTAGAAAAGTAAGTGCCCTCCTAACCAAACCCAAGTATTCCGGGTTTGTTGGCCATGTCCATTTTGCTCTATTATTTCCTGGTGACCTAACCCTAACTCTAAGTGGAATTTTCCTCCCATGGGATTTTCCTATGTATTTTTCCAAGAAACATAGATAGGGTAGCCATGCAAAGTAATTGCCTTCCTAACCATGTCCAAGTATTCCGAGTTTGTTGGTTATGTCCATTTTGCTCTATGATTTCCTGGTGACCTAACCCTAAGTTGAATTTTCCTCCCAAGGGATTTTCCCATGTATTTTACCAAGAAACATAGATAGGGTAGCCTAGAAAAGTTATTGCCTTCCTAACCATGTGCAAGTATTCCGAGTTTCTTGGCAATGTCCATTATTCTCTATGACTTCATGGTGACCTAACGCTAACCCTAAGTGGAATTTTCCTCCCATGGTATTTTCCCATGTATTTTACAAGGAAATATAGATAGGGCAGCCTAGAAAAGTAAGTGCCTTCCTAACCATACCCAAGTATTCCGACTTTGTTGGTGATTTCTATTTTGCTCTGTGATTTCATGGTGACCTAACCCTAAGCCTAAGTGGAATTTTCCTCCCAATGGGATTTCCCCATGTATTTTACCAGGAAATATAGACAGGGTAGCCTAGAAAAGTCAGTGCCCTCCTAACCAAACCCAAGTATTCCGGGTTTGTTGGCCATGTCCATTTTGCTCTATTATTTCCTGGTGACCTAACCCTAACTCTAAGTGGAATTTTCCTCCCATGGGATTTTCCTATGTATTTTTCCAAGAAACATAGATAGGGTAGCCTTGCAAAGTAATTGCCTTCCTAACCATGTCCAAGTATTCCGGGTTTGTTGGTTATGTCCATTTTGCTCTATGATTTCCTGGTGACCTAACCCTAAGTTGAATTTTCCTCCCATGGTATTTTCCCATGTATTTTACCAGCAAACATAGAGAGGGCAGCCAAGAAAAGTAATTGCCTTCCTAACCATGTCGAAGTATTTCGAGTTTCTTGGCAATGTCCATTTTGCTCTATGAGTTCAATGTGACCTAACGCTAACCCTAAGTGGAATTTTCCTCCCATGGTATTTTCCCATGTATTTTACAAGAAAATATAGATAGGGCAGCCTAGAAAAGTAAGTGCCTTCCTAACCATACCCAAGTATTCCGACTTTGTTGGTGATTTCCATTTTGCTCTGTGATTTCATGGTGACCTAACCCTAAGCCTAAGTGGAATTTTCCTCCCAATGGGATTTCCCCATGTATTTTACCAGGAAATATAGACAGGGTAGCCTAGAAAAGTAAGTGCCCTCCTAACCAAACCCAAGTATTCCGGGTTTGTTGGCCATGTCCATTTTGCTCTATTATTTCCTGGTCACCTAACCCTAACTCTAAGTGGAATTTTCCTCCCATGGGATTTTCCTATGTATTTTTCCAAGAAACATAGATAGGGTAGCCTTGCAAAGTAATTGCCTTCCTAACCATGTCCAAGTATTCTGAGTTTGTTGGTTATGTCCATTTTGCTCTATGATTTCCTGGTGACCTAACCCTAAGTTGAATTTTCCTCCCATGGTATTTTCCCATGTATTTTACCAGCAAACATAGAGAGGGCAGCCAAGAAAAGTAATTGCCTTCCTAACCATGTCGAAGTATTTCGAGTTTGTTGGCAATGTCCATTTTGCTCTATGATTTCCTGGTGATCTAACCCTAACCCTAAGTGGAATTTTCCTCCAATGGGATTTCCCCTCTATTTTAGAAGGAAATATAGATAGGGCAGCCTAGAAAAGTAATTGCCTTCCTAACCATGTCCAAGTATTTCCGAGTTTGTTGGCAATGTCCATTTTGCTCTATGATTTCTGGTGATCTAACCCTAACCCTAAGTGCAATTTTCCTCCAAAGGGATTTCCCCATGTATTTTACCAAGAAACATGGATAGGGTAGCCTAGAAAAGTAATTGCCTTCCTAACCATGTCCAAGTATTCCGAGTTTGTTGGCAATGTCCATTTTGCTCTATGAGTTCAATGTGACCTAAGCCTAACCCTAAGTGGAATTTTCCTCCCAAGGGATTTTCCCATGTATTTTACCAAGAAACATAGATAGGGCAGCCTAGAAAAGTAATTGCCTTCCTAACCATGTACAAGTATTCTGAGTTTGTTGGCAATGTCCTTTTTTCTCTATGACTTCATGGTGACCTAACCCTAACCCTAAGTGGAATTTTCCTCCCATGGGATTTCCCCATGTATTTTACCAGGAAATACAGATAGGGTAGCCTAGAAAGGTAAGTGCCCTCCAAACCACACCCAAGTATTCCGAGTTTGTTGGCTATGTCCATTTTGCTCTATGATTTCCTGGTGACCTAACCCTAACCCTAAGTGCAATTTTCCTCCCAAGGCATTTTCCCATGTATTTTACCAAGAAGGATGGATAGGGTAGCCTAGAAAAGTAATTGCCTTCCTAAACATACCCAAGTATTCCGGGTTTGTTGACAATGTCCATTTTGCTCTATGAGTTCAATGGGACCTAACCCTAACCCTAAGTGGAATTTTCCTCCCAAGGGATTTTCCCATGTATTTTACCAAGAAACATAGATAGGGTAGCCTAGAAAAGTTATTGCCTTCCTAACCATACCCAAGTATTCCGGGTTTGTTGACAATGTCCATTATTCTCTATGACTTCATGGTGACCTAACGCTAACCCTAAGTGGAATTTTCCTCCCATGGTATTTTCCCATGTATTTTACAAGGAAATATAGATAGGGCAGCCTAGAAAAGTAAGTGCCTTCCTAACCATACCCAAGTATTCCGACTTTGTTGGTGATTTCCATTTTGCTCTGTGATTTCATGGTGACCTAACCCTAAGCCTAAGTGGAATTTTCCTCCCAATGGGATTTCCCCATGTATTTTACCAGGAAATATAGACAGGGTAGCCTAGAAAAATAAGTGCCCTCCTAACCAAACCCAAGTATTCCGGGTTTGTTGGCCATGTCCATTTTGCTCTATTATTTCCTGGTGACCTAACCCTAACTCTAAGTGAAATTTTCCTCCCATGGGATTTTCCTATGTATTTTTCCAAGAAACATAGATAGGGTAGCCTTGCAAATTAATTGCCTTCCTAACCATGTCCAAGTATTCCGAGTTTGTTGGTTATGTCCATTTTGCTCTATGATTTCCTGGTGACCTAACCCTAAGTTGAATTTTCCTCCCATGGTATTTTCCCATGTATTTTACCAGGAAATATAGATAGGGCAGCCTAGAAATTTAAGTGCCTTCCTACCCATATCCAAGTATTCCGAGTTTGTTGGTTATGTCCATTTTGCTCTATGATTTCATGGTGACCTAACCCTAAGTTGAATTTTCCTCCCATGGTATTTTCCCATGTATTTTACCAGGAAATGTAGATAGGGCAGCCTAGAAAAGTAAGTGCCTTCCTAACCATACCCAAGTATTCCGATTTTGTTGGTGATTTCCATTTTGCTCTGTGATTTCATGGTGACCTAACCCTAAGCCTAAGTGGAATTTTCCTCCCAATGGGATTTCCCCATGTATTTTACCAGGAAATATAGACAGGGTAGCCTAGAAAAGTAAGTGCCCTCCTAACCAAACCCAACGTATTCCGGGTTTGTTGGCCATGTCCATTTTGCTCTATTATTTCCTGGTGACCTAACCCTAACTCTAAGTGGAATTTTCCTCCCATGGGATTTTCCTATGTATTTTTCCAAGAAACATAGATAGGGTAGCCTTGCAAAGTAATTGGCTTCCTAACCATGTCCAAGTATTCCGAGTTTGTTGGTTATGTCCATTTTGCTCTATGATTTCCTGGTGACCTAACCCTAAGTTGAATTTTCCTCCCATGGTATTTTCCCATGTATTTTACCAGCAAACATAGCGAGGGCAGCCAAGAAAAGTAATTGCCTTCCTAACCATGTCGAAGTATTTCGAGTTTGTTGGCAATGTCCATTTTGCTCTATGATTTCCTGGTGATCTAACCCTAACCCTAAGTGGAATTTTCCTCCAATGGGATTTCCCCTCTATTTTAGAAGGAAATATAGATAGGGCAGCCTAGAAAAGTAATTGCCTTCCTAACCATGTCGAAGTATTTCGAGTTTGTTGGCAATGTCCATTTTGCTCTATGATTTCCTGGTGATCTAACCCTAACCCTAAGTGCAATTTTCCTCCAAAGGGATTTCCCCATGTATTTTACCAAGAAACATGGATAGGGTAGCCTAGAAAAGTAATTGCCTTCCTAACCATGTCCAAGTATTCCGAGTTTGTTGGCAATGTCCATTTTGCTCTATGAGTTCAATGTGACCTAAGCCTAACCCTAAGTGGAATTTTCCTCCCAAGGGATTTTCCCATGTATTTTACCAAGAAACATAGATAGGGCAGCCTAGAAAAGTAATTGCATTCCTAACCATGTCCAAGTATTCTGAGTTTGTTGGCAATGTCCTTTTTTCTCTATGACTTCATGGTGACCTAACCCTAACCCTAAGTGGAATTTTCCTCCCATGGGATTTCCCCATGTATTTTACCAGGCAATACAGATAGGGTAGCCTAGAAAGGTAAGTGCCCTCCAAACCACACCCAAGTATTCCGAGTTTGTTGGCTATGTCCATTTTGCTCTATGATTTCCTGGTGCTAACCCTAACCCTAAGTGCAATTTTCCTCCCAAGGCATTTTCCCATGTAATTTTACCAAGAAGGAGGATAGGATAGCCTAGAAAAGGTAATTGCCTTCCTAACCCATACCCAAGTATTCCGGTTTGTTGACATGTCCATTTGGCTCTATGATTCAATGGACCAGAAAACCCACTAAACCCTAAGTGGAATTTTCTCCCAAGGCTTTTCCCATGTCGTTTACCAGAACATAGATAGTGTAGCTAGAAGTTTTTTTTTTTAAAATTGCCTTACTAACCATGTGCAAGTATTCCGAGTTTCTTGGCAATGTCCATTAGTCTCTATGACTTCATGGTACCTACACGCTAACCCTAAGTGGAATTTTCCCTCCCATGGTATTTTCCATGTATTTTACAGTAAATATAGATAGGGCAGCCTAGAAAAGTAAGTGCATTCCTAACCCTACCCAGTAATTCAGACCTTTGTTGGTGATTTCCATTTTGCTCTGTGATTTCATGGTGACCTAACCCTAAGCCTAAGTGGAATTTTCCTCCCAATGGGATTTCCCCATGTATTTTACCAGGAAATATAGACAGGGTAGCCTAGAAAAGTAAGTGCCCTCCTAACCAAACCCAAGTATTCCGGGTTTGTTGGCCATGTCCATTTTGCTCTATTATTTCCTGGTCACCTAACCCTAACTCTAAGTGGAATTTTCCTCCCATGGGATTTTCCTATGTATTTTTCCAAGAAACATAGATAGGGTAGCCTTGCAAAGTAATTGCCTTCCTAACCATGTCCAAGTATTCTGAGTTTGTTGGTTATGTCCATTTTGCTCTATGATTTCCTGGTGACCTAACCCTAAGTTGAATTTTCCTCCCATGGTATTTTCCCATGTATTTTACCAGCAAACATAGAGAGGGCAGCCAAGAAAAGTAATTGCCTTCCTAACCATGTCGAAGTATTTCGAGTTTGTTGGCAATGTCCATTTTGCTCTATGATTTCCTGGTGATCTAACCCTAACCCTAAGTGGAATTTTCCTCCAATGGGATTTCCCCGTCTATTTTAGAAGGAAATATAGATAGGGCAGCCTAGAAAAGTAATTGCCTTCGTAACCATACCCAAGTATTCCGGGTTTGTTGACAATGTCCATTTTGCTCTATGAGTTCAATGGGACCTAACCCTAACCCTAAGTGGAATTTTCCTCCCAAGGGATTTTCCCATGTATTTTACCAAGAAACATAGATAGGGTAGCCTAGAAAAGTTATTGCCTTACTAACCATGTGCAAGTATTCCGAGTTTCTTGGCAATGTCCATTTTGCTCTGTGATTTCATGGTAACCTAACCCTAGCCCTAAGCTGAATTTTCCTCCCATGGTATTTTCCCATGTATTTTACCAGGAAACATAGATAGGGCAGCCAAGAAAAGTAAGTGCCTTCCTAACCATACCCAAGTATTCCGAGTTTGTTGGTGATGTCCATTTTGCTCTGTGATTTCATGGTGACCTAAACCTAAGCCTAAGTGGAATTTTCCTCCCATGGGATTTCCCCTTGTATTTTACCAGGAAATATAGATAGGGTAGCCTAGAAAAGTAAGTGCCCTCCTAACCAAACCCAAGTATTCCGGGTTTGTTGGCCATGTCCATTTTGCTCTATGATTTCCTGGTGACCTAACGCTAACCCTAAGTGGAATTTTCCTCCCATGGGATTTCCCCGTGTATTTTACCAGGAAATATAGATAGGGCAGCCTAGAAAAGTAAGTGCCCTCCTAACCATACCGATGTATTCTCCAGCACTGGAGATGGATAATCCACGCAGTGGGTTGAGACTGTATTCCTGGCCAATCAGATCAGTTAGCCAAAGTTGCCACGCCCCATCTTGGACCATGATCCTTTAGTCTTGACTGATCTGGCCATGCAGAGACATCTACAACTTTTGGCTCCTGGGCAGGTATAGTTCCTTTCCATTAGGGGGGATTTTTTCTAGTAGCTGAAATTGCTTAGTTTAAAAGTTAATTAGAGATAATTTAATTCAATTTAATTGACCACTCAAAAATTTCCTTGCTAAATTGTAAAACTCAGGAAGTCAGATTCCTACAGGGGAAACCACCCCCACTTAAAAGGGGGAAATCCCTAACTCCCCTCCCTAACCAACCCCAGCCACCTTCCAGCCGGCAGCCGCCTTAAACAAACGGGGAGGCTCGGGCAACCCCTCGCGTTTAAAACAAACAAACAAACAAAAAAAAAGACAGAAAGGCAAGCAGTTAGCGAGGGAAGCGGAGGACAAAGGGGACGCATGCTGGGAGGGAGATTGATTAAGGGAAACAGCTGGCGTGCGAAGGAGCAGTCTTTTCACTCCAGGCTGCTCAGGATTTTTTAAACGAGGCGCCATTGTCTGCACAGCTGGAACAGTGGCATAGGTAGCCTTGTTAACACATGCGCAGTAGTTTCCTGGCAGCGGTGGCCATATTTTTTGTCCAAACAGGGGAGTTAAAGTTCCTTAAGAAAGCTAGGTTCAGCCGCTGGAGTGAATTAATAGGCAAGCAGTACTGGGGTACTAAAGCATCTATTATTCATTCAGAGACATTCAAATCAGACACATAGCTACTGGTTCCAGGACTTGGTGTCTTCTACCTAAAGTAAATAAGAACCTTTCATAACTAACTGTGTTTAGTTGCCTTTGGCTCCTTCCAGACTTCGGGTCCCCCATTAGTGGCCCGTACGCCTCTGGATTTAGTGGTGGGTCCCAGGCATCCCCAGTCGCGTGCCTGTCCTTACCCACCATAGTCAAGCCGGGTTCCAGGCATTCCCATTAGCGTGCCTGTTCTTATCCGTGCACAGTGACTAACTCTGACAATTTGGCAGAGTCTGCTCCTGAGTTCCAGACGCCCCCCAGTAGTGCGCCTGTCCTTACTCAAAGTTGGAGCTCTCCTACTACCTGGGTCCCCCCTATCGCGGCCCAGCGTTAGTGGAGAATGGAGGAAGCAATCATTCCCTCCACTGGAGCCCCGCCTTCATCCTCTGGAGCACCTGCTTCAGAGGATTCGGAATCCTCTGCAGCCCCTAGAAAGGCTGCAAGGAAGTCATCAAAGAAGGCTGACAAACAGGCAATCAGAAGACACCAAGCCCTAGAAAAAGAGTTCGACAGAGCCCAGAAAAGGGCCAGAATTGAAAATAGGCAGAATGGGGGAATAGGTCCTGATCTACCGCTGGGTCTCCCTTCATCCCCACGGGCCATTTGGTCATTAGGGAGCTCATCACAGTCCCAAACAGAGGGTGGGATAGGCGAATTCTCATCGCTCTCCCGATCCCCCTCCCCACGGAGGTTACAGGAAACCCCGAGGACCATGCTAACCACAGCACCTGCAGGGTCGCAGGCAATGGTCACTCCTCCTGCATTGACGGGGGATCTGCTAGCTACCCTAATAGCACAGGCAGTGGACCGTGCATTTGAGGCCAGGGCTCAAACTTCAAAAGCCAAGTCTCTAGGACTTAGAACGAGGCATCGGGAGGAAACGGAGGACCATCAGGACCTCTCCTCCGTCTCAGACTCGTCGGTCTCTGAGGAAGCTTACCTGGACCAGCCAGGTACGTCACAAGGGATTCAAATGTCTGAGGAGGAGGAGGACACCTCACCTCAAGGGCCGTCCTTCAGCGGCCTGTTTAACCCTTCTCTTTTTGTTACTATTCTGCGCAAGGCTGAGGCCACAGCCCATCTGGGGCATGGGACACCAGCGGAGCCTGTCACAGTTGACACGGAGGCTGAGCCGACGTTCGCCGAAAAGGTAACCACTCAACACCGCATACCATGCCCGACCATGTTCCTAAACACAATAAGGAAACAGTGGGCAGCGCCAACCTCCCTACCGCTTCCTAGCAATGCGGAGAGGAAGCTATTTAACGTAGCAAGGGAGCTAGAGGGAACATTGGAGGTGCCGGTGGTGGACGAACCCATAGGTCCCCTGATATCGGACACGGCCATATCAGGAGATTTTGCTGAGGCTCTTAAAGCCGAGGACCGAAAGAGTGAGTCCAACTACAGGAGAACGCACCAGGCAATAGCTTGGGCTACCAGGGCGTCTACCTCCGCGTCCTTTTTCACCAGAGCCACACTTTGTTGGCTCCGTGAGCTACAGGGCCGGGTTCCCATGGAAGATATACGCACTCATCAGGAACTCAGCAAAATGGTAGCGGCCACGGAATATGCGTCGGACGCAACACTTTTAGCGACCAAGTTTTCAGCCAAGGCAATGGCGGCAAACAACACGAGCAGGCGCATCCTCTGGCTAAAGAACTGGCAGGCGGATACCAAATCCAAGTGGAAATTGGCTTCGGCTCCGTACCAAGGGGCAAAGCTGTTTGGTGAGGCACTAACGCCATACCTGACAGAGAACAAGGACAAGCGCAAGGTCCTTAAACACATGCTTAAAAGGCAGGACAAGAGACCCGGCTCCTGGGGAAGGAAACAATCCTTTCGTACGGAAGCCAGGGTCAACTACTTTCAAAATTCCCAACCCTTCCAAGCTAGACAGGATAGGGAAAGACAGGGGGACAGACAGAACACAAGACATAGGCAAACACAGGGAAGACGGCCCTTTCGGGGGAACAACCGCCCCTTCCGCCGTACCAGATGACTCCCGCCCAGACCTTCCCATAGGGGGCAGACTAGCAGGGTTTGCTCCCCAGTGGGAAGAGACCACCACGGACGTATGGGTCAGGAACACCATACGTCATGGTCTATCTCTAGAATTTCTCTCAAAGCCCCCGAACCGCTTCCGCCCGTGCCCCTGTCCCACAAACCCAACAAAGAGAAGGCTCATGAACGAGGCCGTTCAGCACCTTCTAAACATACGGGCCGTAGAGCCGGTGCCTATGAACCAGAGAGACCAGGGGTTTTATTCTATCCTCTTCGTGGTCCCAAAACCCTCGGGGGGTTGGAGAGCCGTTTTGGATTTGAAAAGGCTAAATTTCTACATAAAATACCGCAAATTCAAAATGCAGACACTACGCTCCATCCTTGGAAGCGTAAGGAAAGGGGATTTTCTGGCATCGATCGACCTCACGGAGGCATACTTGCACATCCCTATCTCTCTGGCTCACCGCCGCTTTCTACGGTTTGCCTACAGGGGGCACCATTTTCAATACAGGGCACTTCCATTCGGCCTGTCATCAGCGCCCAGGGTGTTCACCAAGATTCTGGCGGTTCTGGCAGCACAACTAAGAAACGTACCAGTCAGAGTCCAGTGCTACCTGGACGATATTCTAATCCAGTCATCGTCCGCCCAGCAGTCTCGGGCGGACCTAAAGTTAGTGATAAAAATGCTGCAGGACCACGGCTTCTCGGTGAACTTTCCAAAGAGCCATCTAACCCCAACTACGAGAATACTCCACCTGGGAGCGGTCATAGACACAAAGGAATGCAAGGTGTACCTATCACAGGAACGCCTCAGCAGCATAAAGAAAGCCGTAAAACAGGTAAGCCGCGGTCAGTCAGTGACGCTGGTCTGCCTCTCCCAGCTGCTAGGGAAGATGATATCGACCATAGCAATAGTTCCTTGGGCAAGGCTGCACTCAAGAGAACTGCAATGGTTCATGCTCCCGTTTCAGAGACAACAAATCAGTGCATCCCGGAAGAGGGTAGGCATACCTCTGAGAGTACGACACTCCCTCAGGTGGTGGCTATCTCCAGCTCTCCTCAGGGGGTCCCCCTTCAGGGAACCAGACAGAGTAGTAGTCACAACAGATGCGAGCTTATTCGGCTGGGGAGGCCACTTGGGGACCAAGTGGACACAGGGCCGCTGGTCAGCGGTGGATCTCCGACACAACATAAACTGGCTCGAGCTGCGGGCTATTCACCTAGCGTTAAGGCATTTTCACAGCAGCATAAAAGGCAGGCACGTACTGGTCCTGACGGACAACGTGACAGCCAAGGCCCACATAAACCGTCAGGGGGGCACACACTCTCGCTCGCTCTCGGCCGAGGCCCTCCTACTGGGGGCCTGGGCGGAACAAAATCTGGCCTCCATAAAGGCCGACCACATATCGGGGGAGGCAAACATCCAAGCAGATCTGTTGAGCAGATCAACAATAGATCACTCGGAGTGGCAACTACACCCGAGGATCTTCAGGGAGGTCTGTCACCGCTTCGGGCTTCCCCAGGTGGACCTTTTTGCCTCTCCTTCCAATGCCCACCTAACTCGCTTCTTCTCCCGATTCCCATCCAAGGGAGCAGAGCAGACGGACGCGTTACGGAGCCCATGGCCAAGGGGGCTCCTGTACGCGTTTCCACCCTTACCTCTCCTTCCGGCGGTAGTACGCAAGATTCTGCGGGAAAGGGCCGAGGTAATCCTTGTGGCCCCTTATTGGCCAAGGAGACCTTGGTTCGCAGACTTGAGGAGTCTCTCCCGCACGAATCCATGGCGGATTCCTCCGGAGAGGATCTCCCTCAAGCAGGGGGAGATCTCCCACCCAGAGCCACAATGGCTACAACTAGCCGTCTGGCTCTTGAACGGTCAATTTTAGCCAAGGGGGCTTGCTCACAGGGTGTAATTAGGGTCATACAGGCATCAAGGCGCCCCTCCACGAACCGTATCTACGAGGCCACGTGGAGAAGCTTCCAATCATGGTGCTCTAAACAGGAATTGTTACTCGAAGGGATCACAATTCCCAAGATCCTAGAATTTTTACTAGATGGCCTAGAGAGGGACCTCTCGCCAAACACACTGCGCAGGCAAATCGCCGCCCTCTCAACTATACTTTCTGCCAGCCCCGGTGAATCCTTGGGCAAGCATCCCTTAATACGATCCTTCCTCAAGGGGGCTGCAAACATCAGACCGCCAACCGTGCACAGGTATCCATCGTGGGAACTACCACGAGTACTACAAGCTCTTACCAGAGCGCCCTTCGAACCACTCAAAACATGTGACATTCGCTATCTGACCCATAAGGTAGCATTCTTGGTAGCCATCACGTCAGCTCGGCGGATATCCGAGTTAGCTTCTCTCTCAATGAGGAAGGACCTGTGCCATTTTCACAGGGACAAGGTAGTCCTAAGAATAGACCCTTCATTCATTCCAAAGGTCAACTCCCTTTTTCACAGATCACAGGAAATAGTCCTACCAGACTTCTGTCCAAACCCAGCTCATCCCCTGGAACAACAATGGCACACCTTGGACGTACGCAGGGCACTAAGACATTACATTTCACGCACAGCGGAATTCCGACGCTCGGAAGCGCTTTTCATATCCTTCCACCCTGCTACTAGGGGCCGGAAGGTCTCGTCCTCTACCATCGGTAGGTGGATTAGGGCATGCATCACGGGGGCATACCAGGCGGGGTCCTTGCAAGTCCCCAAGCATATCACAGCCCATTCCACAAGGAGTGCTGCCACCTCAGCAGCATGGGCCATGCAGGCTTCTATTGAAGAGGTATGCAGGGCAGCCACTTGGGCCTCGCCCTCTCCATTCATTCGTCATTACAAAATCGACAGGTACTCCTCTGCAGAGGCCTCCTTCGGTAGGAGGGTTCTCCAGCAGGTGCTAGACCAAAGTTGCACACGGGACCAGTCTATTCCCCAACCCAAGGGACAATAGGCTTTGGTATGTCCCACTGCGTGGATTATCCATCTCCAGTGCTGGAGAAGGGGCGTTGACTTACCTGAACGCCTTTTCTCAGCACGGAGATGGATAATCCACACCCACCCTTATAGACTAGAATAATAGGGTATATTTAGTGGAGCCAAAACGTCTTACTGTCAGTCAATGGCTGCGCTCGAGTCAAGACTAAAGGATCATGGTCCAAGACGGGGCGTGGCAACTTTGGCTGACTGATCTGATTGGCCAGGAATACAGTCTCAACCCACTGCGTGGATTATCCATCTCCGTGCTGAGAAAAGGCGTTCAGGTAAGTCAACGCCCCTTCCGAGTTTGTTGACAATGTCCATTTTGCTCTGTGAGTTCAATGTGACCTAACCCTAACCCTAAGTGGAATTTTCCTCCCAAGGGATTTTCCCATGTATTTTACCAAGAAACATGGATAGGGTAGCCTAGAAAAGTAATTGCCTTCCTAACCATGTCCAAGTATTCCGGGTTTGTTGGCAATGTCCATTTTTCTCTATGACTTCATGGTGACCTAACCCTAACCCTAAGTGGAATTTTCCTCCCATGGGATTTCAACATGTATTTATCAGGAAATATAGATAGGGCAGCCTAGAAAACTAAGTGCCTTCCTAACCATACCCAAGTATTCCGAGTTTGTTGGCAATGTCCATTTGGCTCTATCAATTCAATGTGACCCAACTCTAACCCTAAGTGGAATTTTCCTCCCATGGGATTTCCCCATGTATTTTACCAGGAAATATAGATAGGGTAGCCAAGAAAAGTAAGTGCCTTCCTAACCATACCCAAGTATTCCGAGTTTGTTGGCTATGTCCATTTTGCTCTATGAGTTCAATGGGACCTAACCCTAAGTGGAATTCTCCTCCCAAGGGATTTTCCCATGTATTTTACCAAGAAACATAGATAGGGCAGCCTTGCAAAGTAATTGCCTTCCTAACCATGTCCAAGTATTCCGAGTTTGTTGGTTATGTCCATTTTTCTCTATGACTTCATGGTGACCTAACCCTAACCCTAAGTGGAATTTTCCTCCCATGGGATTTCCCCATGTATTTTACCAGGAAATACAGATAGGGTAGCCTAGAAAAGTAAGTGCCCTACAAACCACACCCAAGTATTCTGAGTTTGTTGGCTATGTCCATTTTGCTCTATGATTTCCTGGTGACCTAACACTAACCCTAAGTGGAATTTTCCTCCAATGGGAATTCCCCGTCTATTTTACAAGGAAATATAGATAGGGCAGCCTAGAAAACTAAGTGCCTTCCTAACCATACCCAAGTATTCCGAGTTTGTTGACAATGTCCATTTTGCTCTATGAGTTCAATGGGACCTAACCCTAACCCTAAGTGGAATTTTCCTCCCAAGGGATTTTCCCATGTATTTTACCAAGCAACATAGATAGGGTAGCCTAGAAAAGTAATTGCCTTCCTAACCATGTCCAAGCATTCCGAGTTTGTTGGCTATGTCCATTTTTCTCTATGACTTTATGGTAACCTAACCCTAACCCTAAGTGGAATTTTCTTCCCATTGGATTTCAACATGTATTTTACCAGGAAATATAGATAGGGTAGCCAAGAAAAGTAAGTGCCTTCCTAACCATACCCAAGTATTCCGAGTTTGTTGGCCATGTCCATTTTGCTCTGTGATTTCATGGTGACCTAACCCTAAGCCTAAGTGGAATTTTCCTCCCATGGGATTTCCCCATGTATTTTACCAGGAAATATAGATAGGGTAGCCTAGAAAAGTAATTGCCTTCCTAACCGTGTCCAAGTATTCAAAGTTTGTTGGCTCTGTCCATTTTTCTCTATGACTTCATGGTGACCTAACCCTAACCCTAAGTGGAATTTTCCTCCCATGGGATTTCACCATGTATTTTACCAGGAAATATAGATAGGGCAGCCTAGAAAAGTAAGTACCTTCCTAACCATACCGGAGTATTCCGAGTTTGTTGGCTATGTCCATTTTGCTCTATGATTTCCTGGTGACTTAACCCTAACCCTAAGTGGAATTTTCCTCCAATGGGATTTCCCCGTCTATTTTACAAGGAAATATAGATAGGGCAGCCTAGAAAACTAAGTGCCCTCCTAACCATACCGATGTATTCCGAGTTTGTTGACAATGTCCATTTTGCTCTATGAGTTCAATGGGACCTAACCCTAACCCTAAGTGGAATTTTCCTCCCATGGTATTTTCCCATGTATTTTACAAAGAAACATGGATAGGGTAGCCAAGAAAAGTAAGTGCCTTCCTAACCATACCCACGTATTCCGAGTTTGTTGGCCATGTCCATTTTGCTCTGTGATTTCATGGTGACCTAACCCTAACCCTAAGCTGAATTTTCCTCCCATGGTATTTTCCCATGTATTTTACCAGGAAACATAGATAGGGCAGCCAAGAAAAGTAAGTACCTTCCTAACCATACCCAAGTATTCCGAGTTTGTCGGTGATGTCCATTTTGCTCTGTGATTTCATGGTGACCTAAGCCTAAGTGGAATTTTCCTCCCATGGGATTTCCCCTTGTATTTTACCAGGAAATATAGATAGGGCAGCCTAGAAAAGTAAGTGCCCTCCTAACCATACCGATGTATTCCGAGTTTGTTGACAATGTCCATTTTGCTCTATGAGTTCAATGTGACCTAACCCTAACCCTAAGTGGAATTTTCCTCCCAAGGGATTTTCCCATGTATTTTACCAAGAAACATGGATAGGGTAGTCTAGAAAAGTAATTGCCTTCCTTACCATGTCCAAGTATTCCGAGTTTGTTGGCAATGTCCATTTTTCTCTATGACTTCATGGTGACCTAACCCTAACCCTAAGTGGAATTTTCCTCCCATGGGATTTCAACATGTATTTATCAGGAAATATAGATAGGGCAGCCTAGAAAACTAAGTGCCTTCCTAACCATACCCAAGTATTCCGAGTTTGTTGGCAATGTCCATTTTTCTCTATCAATTCAATGTGACCCAACCCTAACCCTAAGTGGAATTTTCCTCCCATGGGATTTCCCCATGTATTTTACCAGGAAATATAGATAGGGTAGCCAAGAAAAGTAAGTGCCTTCCTAACCATACCCAAGTATTCCGGGTTTGTTGGTGATGTCCAATTTCTCTGTCATTTCATGGTGACCTAACCCTAAGCCTAAGTGGAATTTTCCTCCCATGGGATTTCCCCATGTATTTTACCAGGAAATATAGATAGGGTAGCCTAGAAAAGTAAGTGCCCTCCTAACCAAACCCAAGTATTCCGGGTTTGTTGGCCATGTCCATTTTGCTCTATTATTTCCTGGTGACCTAACCCTCACCCTAAGTGGAATTTTCCTCCAATGGGAATTCCCCGTCTATTTTACAAGGAAATATAGATAGGGCAGCCTAGAAAACTAAGTGCCTTCCTAACCATACCCAAGTATTCCGAGTTTGTTGACAATGTCCATTTTGCTCTATGAGTTCAATGGGACCTAACCCTAACCCTAAGTGGAATTTTCCTCCCAAGGGATTTTCCCATGTATTTTACCAAGAAACATAGATAGGGCAGCCTTCCTAACTATGTCCAAGTATTCTGAGTTTGTTGGCAATGTCCATTTTTCTCTATGACTTCATGGTGACCTAACCCTAACCCTAAGTGGAATTTTCCTCCCAAGGGATTTTCCCATGTATTTTGCCAAGAAACATAGATAGGGTAGCCTAGAAAAGTAATTGCCTTCCTAACCATGTCCAAGTATTCCGAGTTTGTTGGCAATGTCCATTTTTCTCTATGACTTCATGGTGACCTAACCCTAACACTAAGTGGAATTTTCCTCCCATTGGATTTCAACATGTATTTTATCAGGAAATATAGATAGGGCAGCCTAGAAAACTAAGTGCCTTCCTAACCATACCCAAGTATTCCGAGTTTGTGGGTGATTTCCATTTTGCTCTGTGATTTCATGGTGACCTAACCCTAACCCTAAGTGGAATTTTCCTCCCATGGGATTTTCCCATATATTTTACCAGGAAACATAGATAGGGCAGCCTAGAAAAGTAAGTGCCCTCCTAACCATTCCCAAGTATTCCGAGTTTGTTGGCTATGTCCATTTTTCTCTATGACTTCATGGTGACCTAACCCTAACCCTAAGTGGAGTTTTCCTCCCATGGGATTTCAACATGTATTTTACCAGGAAATATAGATAGGGCAGCCTAGAAAAGTAAGTACCTTCCTAACCATACCGGAGTATTCCAAGTTTGTTGGCTATGTCCATTTTGCTCTATGATTTCCTGGTGACTTAACCCTAACCCTAAGTGGAATTTTCCTCCAATGGGATTTCCCCGTCTATTTTACAAGGAAATATAGATAGGGCAGCCTAGAAAAGTAAGTGCCCTCCTAACCATACCGATGTATTCCGAGTTTGTTGGCAATGTCCATTTTTCTCTATGACTTCATGGTGACCTAACCCTAACCCTAAGTGGAATTTTCCTCCCATGGGATTTCAACATGTATTTATCAGGAAATATAGATAGGGCAGCCTAGAAAACTAAGTGCCTTCCTAACCATACCCAAGTATTCCGAGTTTGTTGGCAATGTCCATTTTTCTCTATCAATTCAATGTGACCCAACCCTAACCCTAAGTGGAATTTTCCTCCCATGGGATTTCCCCATGTATTTTACCAGGAAATATAGATAGGGTAGCCAAGAAAAGTAAGTGCCTTCCTAACCATACCCAAGTATTCCGGGTTTGTTGGTGATGTCCAATTTCTCTGTGATTTCATGGTGACCTAACCCTCAGCCTAAGTGGAATTTTCCTCCCATGGGATTTCCCCATGTATTTTACCAGGAAATATAGATAGGGTAGCCTAGAAAAGTAAGTGCCCTCCTAACCAAACCCAAGTATTCCGGGTTTGTTGGCCATGTCCATTTTGCTCTATTATTTCCTGGTGACCTAACCCTCACCCTAAGTGGAATTTTCCTCCCATGGGATTTCCCCGGGTATTTTACCAGGAAATATAGATAGGGCAGCCTAGAAAAGTAAGTGCCCTCCTAACCATACCGATGTATTCCGAGTTTGTTGACAATGTCCATTTTGCTCTATGAGTTCAATGTGACCTAACCCTAACCCTAAGTGGAATTTTCCTCCCAAGGGATTTTCCAATGTATTTTACCAAGAAACATAGATAGGGCAGCCTTCCTAACCATGTCCAAGTATTCTGAGTTTGTTGGCAATGTCCATTTTTCTCTATGACTTCATGGTGACCTAAACCTAACCCTAAGTGGAATTTTCCTCCCATGGGATTTCCCCATGTATTTTACCAGGAAATACAGATAGGGTAGCCTAGAAAAGTAAGTGCCCTCCAAACCACACCCAAGTATTCTGAGTTTGTTGGCTATGTCCATTTTGCTCTATGATTTCCTGGTGACCTAACGCTAACCCTAAGTGGAATTTTCCTCCAATGGGAATTCCCCGTCTATTTTACAAGGAAATATAGATAGGGCAGCCTAGAAAACTAAGTGCCTTCCTAACCATATCCAAGTATTCCGAGTTTGTTGACAATGTCCATTTTGCTCTATGAGTTCAATTGACCTACCCTAACCCTAAGTGGAATTTTCCTCCCAAGGGATTTTCCCATGTATTTTACCAAGAAACATAGATAGGGTAGCCTAGAAAAGTAATTGCCTTCCTAACCATGTCCAAGTATTCCGAGTTTGTTGGCATGTCCATTTTCTCTATCAGTTCATGTGACCTAACCCTAACCCTAAGTGGAATTTTCCTCCCATGGGATTTCAACATGTATTTTACCAGGAAATATAGATAGGTCAGCCTAGAAAAGTAAGTACCTTCCTAACCATACCGGAGTATTCCTAGTTTGTTGGCTATGTCCATTTTGCTCTATGATTTCCTGGTGACTTAACCCTAACCCTAAGTGGAATTTTCCTCCAATGGGATTTCCCCGTCTATTTTACAAGGAAATATAGATAGGGCAGCTTAGAAAACTAAGTGCCTTCCTAACCATACCCAAGTATTCCGAGTTTGTTGACAATGTCCATTTTGCTCTATGAGTTCAATGGGACCTAACCCTAACCCTAAGTGGAATTTTCCTCCCAAGGGATTTTCCCATGTATTTTACCAGGAAACATAGATAGGGCAGCCAAGAAAAGTAAGTGCCTTCCTAACCATACCCAAGTATTCCGAGTTTGTTGGCCATGTCCATTTTGCTCTGTGATTTCATGGTGACCTAACCCTAACCCTAAGCTGAATTTTCCTCCCATGGTATTTTCCCATGTATTTTACCAGGAAACATGGATAGGGCAGCCAAGAAAAGTAAGTACCTTCCTAACCATACCCAAGTATTCCGAGTTTGTCGGTGATGTCCATTTTGCTCTGTGATTTCATGGTGACCTAAGCCTAAGTGGAATTTTCCTCCCATGGGATTTCCCCTTGTATTTTACCAGGAAATATAGATAGGGTAGCCTAGAAAAGTAAGTGCCCTCCTAACCAAACCCAAGTATTCCGGGTTTGTTGGCCATGTCCATTTTGCTCTATGATTTCCTGGTGACCTAACGCTAACCCTAAGTGGAATTTTCCTCCCATGGGATTTCCCCGTGTATTTTACCAGGAAATATAGATAGGGCAGCCTAGAAAAGTAAGTGCCCTCCTAACCATACCGATGTATTCCGAGTTTGTTGACAATGTCCATTTTGCTCTATGAGTTCAATGTGACCTAACCCTAACCCTAAGTGGAATTTTCCTCCCAAGGGATTTTCCCATGTATTTTACCAAGAAACCTGGATAGGGTAGCCTAGAAAAGTAATTGTAATTGCCTTCCTAACCATGTACCAAGTATCCGAGTTTGTTGGCATGTCATTTCTCTATGAATTCATGGTGACTAACCATAACCCGTAAGTGGAAGTTTCCTCCAATGGGATTTCAAATGTATTTCTACCAGGAAAATATAGATAGGTCAGCCTAGAAAAAGGAAGTACCTTCCTAAACCATACCGGAGTATTCCGAGTTGTTGGCTATGTCATTTTGCGCTATGATTTCCTGGTGAATTTACCCTAACCCTAAGTGGATTTTCCTCCAATGGATTTCCCCGTCTATGTTACAAGGAAATATAGATAGGGCAGCCTAGAAAACTAATGGCTTCCTAACCATGCCAAGTATTCCGGGTTTGTTCGGCAATGCAATTTTGCTCTAGTGCATTTCTGGTGACCTAACGCTAACCCTAAGTGGAATTTTCCTCCAATCGGAATTCCCCGTTATTTTACCAGGAACTATAGATAGCGGTAGCGAAAAAGAAAAGGCAGTGCCTTCCTAACCATACCCAAGTATTCCGGGTTTGTTGGTGATGTCCAATTTCTCTCTGATTTCATGGTGACCTAACCGTAAGCCTAAGTGGAATTTTCCTCCCATGGGATTTCCCCATGTATTTTACCAGGAAATATAGATAGGGTAGCCTAGAAAAGTAAGTGCCCTCCTAACCAAACCCAAGTATTCCGGGTTTTTTGGCCATGTCCATTTTGCTCTATGATTTCCTGGTGACCTAACGCTAACCCTAAGTGGAATTTTCCTCCCATGGGATTTCCCCGTGTATTTTACCAGGAAATATAGATAGGGCAGCCTAGAAAAGTAAGTGCCCTCCTAACCATACCCAAGTATTCCGAGTTTGTTGACAATGTCCATTTTGCTCTATGAGTTCAATGGGACCTAACCCTAACCCTAAGTGGAATTTTCCTTCCAAGGGATGTTCCCAGTATTCTACCAGGAAAACATGATTAGGGCAGCCAACGAAAAGTAAGTGCCTTTTCCTAACCAATACCCAAGTATCGAGTTTGTTGGCCATTTCCATTTGGCCTCTGTGATTTTCATGGTGACCTAACCCTAACCCTAAGCTGAATTTTCCTCCCATGGTATTTTCCCATGTATTTTACCAGGAAACATAGATATGGCAGCCAAGAATAGTAAGTGCCTTCCTAACCATACCCAAGTATTCCGAGTTTGTTGGTGATGTCCATTTTGCTCTGTGATTTCATGGTGACCTAACGCTAACCCTAAGTGGAATTTTCCTCCCATGGGATTTCTTGTATTTACCAGGAAATATAGATAGGGCAGCCTAGAAAACTAAGTGCCTTCCTAACCATACAAGTATTCCGAGTTTGTTGGCAATGTCCATTTTGCTCTATCAATTCAATGTGACCCAACCCTAACCCTAAGTGGAATTTTCCTCCCATGGGATTTCCCCATGTATTTTACCAGGAAATATAGATAGGGTAGCCAAGAAAAGTAAGTGCCTTCCTAACCATACCCAAGTATTCCGGGTTTGTTGGTGATGTCCAATTTCTCTGTGATTTCATGGTGACCTAACCCTAAGCCTAAGTGGAATTTTCCTCCCATGGGATTTCCCCATGTATTTTACCAGGAAATATAGATAGGGTAGCCTAGAAAAGTAAGTGCCCTCCTAACCAAACCCAAGTATTCCGGGTTTGTTGGCCATGTCCATTTTGCTCTATTATTTCCTGGTGACCTAACCCTCACCCTAAGTGGAATTTTCCTCCAATGGTAATTCCCCGTCTTTTTTACAAGGAAATATAGATAGGGCAGCCTAGAAAACTAAGTGCCTTCCTAACCATACCCAAGTATTGCGAGTTTGTTGACAATGTCCATTTTGCTCTATGAGTTCAATGGGACCTGACCCTAACCCTAAGTGGAATTTTCCTCCCAAGGGATTTTCCCATGTATTTTACCAAGAAACATAGATAGGGCAGCCTTCCTAACCATGTCCAAGTATTCTGAGTTTGTTGGCAATGTCCATTTTTCTCTATGACTTCATGGTGACCTAACCCTAACCCTAAGTGGAATTTTCCTCCCATGGGATTTCCCCATGTATTTTACCAGGAAATACAGATAGGGTAGCCTAGAAAAGTAAGTGCCCTCCAAACCACACCCAAGTATTCTGAGTTTGTTGGCTATGTCCATTTTGCTCTATGATTTCCTGGTGACCTAACGCTAACCCTAAGTGGAATTTTCCTCCAATGGGAATTCCCCGTCTATTTTACCAGGAAATATAGATAGGGTAGGAAGAAAAGTAAGTGCCTTCCTAACCATACCCAAGTATTCCTAAGTGGAATTTTCCTCCCAAGGGATTTTCCCATGTATTTTACCAAGAAACATAGATAGGGTAGCCTAGAAAAGTAATTGCCTTCCTAACCATGTCCAAGCATTCCGAGTTTGTTGGCTATGTCCATTTTTCTCTATGACTTTATGGTAACCTAACCCTAACCCTAAGTGGAATTTTCTTCCCATGGGATTTCAACATGTATTTTACCAGGAAATATAGATAGGGTAGCCAAGAAAAGTAAGTGCCTTCCTAACCATACCCAAGTATTCCGAGTTTGTTGGCCATGTCCATTTTGCTCTGTGATTTCATGGTGACCTAACCCTAACCCTAAGCTGAATTTTCCTCCCATGGTATTTTCCCATGTATTTTACCAGGAAACATAGATAGGGCAGCCAAGAAAAGTAAGTGCCTTCCTAACCATACCCAAGTATTCCGAGTTTGTTGGTGATGTCCATTTTGCTCTATGATTTCCTGGTGACCTAACGCTAACCCTAAGTGGAATTTTCCTCCCATGGGATTTCCCCGTGTATTTTACCAGGAAATATAGATAGGGCAGCCTAGAAAAGTAAGTGCCCTCCTAACCATACCGATGTATTCCGAGTTTGTTGACAATGTCCATTTTGCTCTATGAGTTCAATGTGACCTAACCCTAACCCTAAGTGGAATTTTCCTCCCAAGGGATTTTCCCATGTATTTTACCAAGAAACATGGATAGGGTAGTCTAGAAAAGTAATTGCCTTCCTTACCATGTCCAAGTATTCCGAGTTTGTTGGCAATGTCCATTTTTCTCTATGACTTCATGGTGACCTAACCCTAACCCTAAGTGGAATTTTCCTCCCATGGGATTTCAACATGTATTTATCAGGAAATATAGATAGGGCAGCCTAGAAAACTAAGTGCCTTCCTAACCATACCCAAGTATTCCAAGTTTGTTGGCAATGTCCATTTTGCTCTATCAATTCAATGTGACCCAACCCTAACCCTAAGTGGAATTTTCCTCCCATGGGATTTCCCCATGTATTTTACCAGGAAATATAGATAGGGTAGCCTAGAAAAGTAAGTGCCCTCCTAACCAAACCCAAGTAGTCCGGGTTTGTTGGCCATGTCCATTTTGCTCTATGATTTCCTGGTGACCTAACGCTAACCCTAAGTGGAATTTTCCTCCCATGGGATTTCCCCGTGTATTTTACCAGGAAATATAGATAGGGCAGCCTAGAAAAGTAAGTGCCCTCCTAACCATACCGATGTATTCCGAGTTTGTTGACAATGTCCATTTTGCTCTATGAGTTCAATGTGACCTAACCCTAACCCTACGTGGAATTTTCCTCCCAAGGGATTTTCCCATGTATTTTACCAAGAAACATAGATAGGGCAGCCTTCCTAACCATGTCCAAGTATTCTGAGTTTGTTGGCAATGTCCATTTTTCTCTATGACTTCATGGTGACCTAACCCTAACCCTAAGTGGAATATTCCTCCCATGGGATTTCCCCATGTATTTTACCAGGAAATACAGATAGGGTAGCCTAGAAAAGTAAGTGCCCTCCAAACCACACCCAAGTATTCTGAGTTTGTTGGCAATGTCCATTTTGCTCTATCAATTCAATGTGACCCAACCCTAACCCTAAGTGGAATTTTCCTCCCATGGGATTTCCCCATGTATTTTACCAGGAAATATAGATAGGGTAGCCTAGAAAAGTAAGTGCCCTCCTAACCAAACCCAAGTATTCCGGGTTTGTTGGCCATGTCCATTTTGCTCTATGATTTCCTGGTGACCTAACGCTAACCCTAAGTGGAATTTTCCTCCAATAGGAATTCCCCGTCTATTTTACAAGGAAATATAGATAGGGCAGCCTAGAAAACTAAGTGCCTTCCTAACCATATCCAAGTATTCCGAGTTTGTTGACAATGTCCATTTTGCTCTATGAATTCAATTTGACCTACCCCTAACCCTAAGTGGAATTTTCCTCCCAAGGGATTTTCCCATGTATTTTACCAAGAAACATAGATAGGGTAGCCTAGAAAAGTAATTGCCTTCCTAACCATGTCCAAGTATTCCGAGTTTGTTGGCTATGTCCATTTTTCTCTATGACTTCATGGTGACCTAACCCTAACCCTAAGTGGAATTTTCCTCCCATGGGATTTCAACATGTATTTTACCAGGAAATATAGATAGGTCAGCCTAGAAAAGTAAGTACCTTCCTAACCATACCGGAGTATTCCTAGTTTGTTGGCTATGTCCATTTTGCTCTATGATTTCCTGGTGACTTAACCCTAACCCTAAGTGGAATTTTCCTCCAATGGGATTTCCCCGTCTATTTTACAAGGAAATATAGATAGGGCAGCTTAGAAAACTAAGTGCCTTCCTAACCATACCCAAGTATTCCGAGTTTGTTGACAATGTCCATTTTGCTCTATGAGTTCAATGGGACCTAACCCTAACCCTAAGTGGAATTTTCCTCCCAAGGGATTTTCCCATGTATTTTACCAGGAAACATAGATAGGGCAGCCAAGAAAAGTAAGTGCCTTCCTAACCATACCCAAGTATTCCGAGTTTGTTGGCCATGTCCATTTTGCTCTGTGATTTCATGGTGACCTAACCCTAACCCTAAGCTGAATTTTCCTCCCATGGTATTTTCCCATGTATTTTACCAGGAAACATAGATAGGGCAGCCAAGAAAAGTAAGTACCTTCCTAACCATACCCAAGTATTCCGAGTTTGTCGGTGATGTCCATTTTGCTCTGTGATTTCATGGTGACCTAAGCCTAAGTGGAATTTTCCTCCCATGGGATTTCCCCTTGTATTTTACCAGGAAATATAGATAGGGTAGCCTAGAAAAGTAAGTGCCCTCCTAACCAAACCCAAGTATTCCGGGTTTGTTGGCCATGTCCATTTTGCTCTATGATTTCCTGGTGACCTAACGCTAACCCTAAGTGGAATTTTCCTCCCATGGGATTTCCCCGTGTATTTTACCAGGAAATATAGATAGGGCAGCCTAGAAAAGTAAGTGCCCTCCTAACCATACCGATGTATTCCGAGTTTGTTGACAATGTCCATTTTGCTCTATGAGTTCAATGTGACCTAACCCTAAACCTAAGTGGAATTTTCCTCCCAAGGGATTTTCCCATGTATTTTACCAAGAAACCTGGATAGGGTAGCCTAGAAAAGTAATTGCCTTCCTAACCATGTCCAAGTATTCCGAGTTTGTTGGCTATGTCCATTTTTCTCTATGACTTCATGGTGACCTAACCCTAACCCTAAGTGGAATTTTCCTCCCATGGGATTTCAACATGTATTTTACCAGGAAATATAGATAGGTCAGCCTAGAAAAGTAAGTACCTTCCTAACCATACCGGAGTATTCCGAGTTTGTTGGCTATGTCCATTTTGCTCTATGATTTCCTGGTGACTTAACCCTAACCCTAAGTGGAATTTTCCTCCAATGGGATTTCCCCGTCTATTTTACAAGGAAATATAGATAGGGCAGCCTAGAAAACTAAGTGTCTTCCTAACCATGTCCAAGTATTCCGGGTTTGTTGGCAATGTCCATTTTGCTCTATGATTTCCTGGTGACCTAACGCTAACCCTAAGTGGAATTTTCCTCCAATGGGAATTCCCCGTCTATTTTACCAGGAAATATAGATAGGGTAGCGAAGAAAAGTAAGTGCCTTCCTAACCATACCCAAGTATTCCGGGTTTGTTGGTGATGTCCAATTTCTCTCTGATTTCATGGTGACCTAACACTAAGCCTAAGTGGAATTTTCCTCCCATGGGATTTCCCCATGTATTTTACCAGGAAATATAGATAGGGTAGCCTAGAAAAGTAAGTGCCCTCCTAACCAAACCCAAGTATTCCGGGTTTGTTGGCCATGTCCATTTTGCTCTATGATTTCCTGGTGACCTAACGCTAACCCTAAGTGGAATTTTCCTCCCATGGGATTTCCCCGTGTATTTTACCAGGAAATATAGATAGGGCAGCCTAGAAAAGTAAGTGCCCTCCTAACCATACCCAAGTATTCCGAGTTTGTTGACAATGTCCATTTTGCTCTATGAGTTCAATGGGACCTAACCCTAACCCTAAGTGGAATTTTCCTCCCAAGGGATTTTCCCATGTATTTTACCAGGAAACATAGATAGGGCAGCCAAGAAAAGTAAGTGCCTTCCTAACCATACCCAAGTATTCCGAGTGTGTTGGCCATGTCCATTTTGCTCTGTGATTTCATGGTGACCTAACCCTAACCCTAAGCTGAATTTTCCTCCCATGGTATTTTCCCATGTATTTTACCAGGAAACATGGATAGGGCAGCCAAGAAAAGTAAGTACCTTCCTAACCATACCCAAGTATTCCGAGTTTGTCGGTGATGTCCATTTTGCTCTGTGATTTCATGGTGACCTAAGCCTAAGTGGAATTTTCCTCCCATGGGATTTCCCCTTGTATTTTACCAGGAAATATAGATAGGGTAGCCTAGAAAAGTAAGTACCTTCCTAACCATACCCAAGTATTCCGAGTTTGTCGGTGATGTCCATTTTGCTCTGTGATTTCATGGTGACCTAAGCCTAAGTGGACTTTTCCTCCCATGGGATTTCCCCTTGTATTTTACCAGGAAATATAGATAGGGTAGCCTAGAAAAGTAAGTGCCCTCCTAACCAAACCCAAGTAT